>NW_016107876.1:865307-883124 GCF_001604975.1 Cebus imitator | reverse complement strand
TGCACGTAGGCACGTAACCCCAGCTCTTGTAAGCACTAAGAAAATTGTAACTGTAAGGTCTCCATATGCAAGCCTGGAGCCTGAAAGTCTGAAGTCCTGCTTGCCTCGGCTGATGTCTCCCACTCTCTGCCTGCATTTGCCATTGTCCCTGATTGCCCAGCAGAGCTTCCCTGGACAAGCCCCTTACCCAACCCTGCCATCTTAACTGCTCTTATGATAATGTAAATACCTCTCACCCAACTCTGCCATTGTAACTGAACTTGTGGTCATGTATACTCCCTTGGTGGGTGTTTACCCCCCACCACTGTAACTGAACTTACTCTGCAACAACTCCACCTCCCAAAAAACTTCCCAAACCTATAAAACCAACTCCTATCCCATGCCCTTTGCTAATGCCCTTTTCGGCCTTAGCCCACCTGCAACCAGGTGAATAAACAGCCGTGTTGCTCACACAAAGCCTGTTTGGAAGGTCTCTTCATTCAAAGTGCGTGTTTTTCAACAGTAACACTTTGAGTTCGTCTGGTGGAAATATCTCCAGCTTTCTCCCTTTATCCAGTTGCAGTAATAAATTCTCTTCTTTCAAAAAAAAAATGCAATGCAATGTTCCTTTTTGAAGACGAGCATTCAGTTTTTAGACCATGTTTCAAAAGCAGCATTGAGAAATGGGTATATCTTAGGGAGTGATCAGGATCACAAATTGCACAGAAGGTCATATAGGAAACGTTCGAAGGAATCTGGAATATATAGATAAGGCTGGAGAAGAATGGATTAAGGGCACAATAGCTTTCTTCAAACATTTAAAGAACTATCTTGTGGAAGAGGATAATATTTATTTTTATTCTGGATCTGAATGCTACTATAAATTGGGTAAAAGTTACTAGAAAACAGATTTGGTTCTATTCCTGAGGAAATTCTAAATCTTCATGCATTTTCTGAGGTAATATTCACTTAGAGCTATGATTGTAGAGCTATGATCATCTGTTAGAGATGTGTAAACTAAAAATAAAATTTAAAGGTCCCCTGCGACCATCTGAATGGACTCCCTCCTCTGCTAGGGGGCTCTAAAATTTAACTTGAAAGACTGGTTCAGGTCATGATGGGACATCGGGGTAGGGCATGCCTCATTATGCCCCCCTCCCTTTTGGAATTCAGAAAAGCCAACAAGCATTTAACGTCAACACAGGTGTTAGGTCTTACAAGAAACATTTACAATCTCTTCTTTCTGAAGCCTGCTACCAGGAGGCTTCATCTGCATGAAAAAAAAAATGTATTCTCCACAATCTCTTTATTGAAACTCAGACATACCTTTCTATTGATAACTCTTTCAAACAATTGCCAATTAGAAAAAAAAATTAAATCTACTTACAACCTGGAAACCCCCCTGCTTTGAGTTGTTCTGCCTTTCTGGACCAAACCAATGTATATCTTAAATGTATTTGACTGATGTCTCCTCTCACTAATTTGTATAAAATCAGGTTGCTCCCCAATGACCTGGGGCACATGTTGTCAGATTCTTCTGAGGGCTATGTCACAGGACATGGTCACTCATATTTAGCTCAGAATAAATCTCCTCAAATATTTTACAGCGTTTGACTCTTTTTGTTGACAGATATCATAAAAAGAACAGGAAGATGGGTTGCACTTCTAAGATCTCTTTCAAGTTTAAAGTTCTATGAATTTACGCTTTCTTTTCATTGTCCTGGAAAGGCACATGCTCTCTGATATCACAGGGTAAAAGAAAAACATTCTTGGAGTCTGCTTAAATTAGCATCTCCAATAGGATTATTCTTGGTTCAAATACATAATTGCTCAATTAGCTCTAGAAGTATTGTGTACACAATTAGTTGCATGTTCCAACATAATTTTCAAAACCTTTTAGAAATCTTTCCTGTCAACTGGCAATGTGAAAGAAAATCCTGGTTTGCACTGCCATTTCTGTCCCTGAATTGCCCACCAAGACAGGATTTACACAACAATACTTTCAGCTTATTGAGGATCTGGAATCAATAGCAAATATACTCAAACAGTATTATGGTGTCCATAATGTGCACATTGTTTATAGTATAAAATGTTGATACTTATATTTATTAATTAATTTTGATGAGGATAGCATAGAGATTCCAATTTCCAGGAAATAAAATGGTGCAAAATCATATAGTTGTTATTGGAACGGAAAATTTTCCTGTCACTCATGCCAGACGCTGAAATTCAGAAACATATTTCAAGGACAGGTTTAACCCATGGCACTAGCATCTAAAATGATTCCAGACATTACAAGTGCTTATTTTTTGTATTTATATTGCCCTATAAAGCAAAGACAAGACATTTTAAATAAAATAAAATTGACTTAGTCATTTCAAAATTAAGACCTTACCAAAAAACTGCAATAGGTAAACATTTTCTGTGTCATCTGAAAAAGAATTTTATAATACTAAGTTGACCTGAAAAGGCACTTAGAGCTCAATTTAGTGATACGTGTAGTCAAGATGAATAGCCACACGAATTTCTCAAAGTTATTATGTTTTTAATAATTTAAAATACATTGAAGAAAGCAATTAGATTCCCAATGATTAATATATGCTATACCTCTTAAAAAGTGAACAATGACTCTTCTGTGATTCTCCAGGTTTATTTTTTTCACAGGATAAGCTTTATTGGTGATGACAGCTAACAGAGATTTCTTACAAACCACCATCAATTTGAAATGTAGTTTGCATATTTTGACACTTCATTTTAGAGAGGAACTGAAATAAGTTGTTGACAATGTCTCATTAAATTACATGGTTAAAGGTCTGTTTTGAAGACTCACTTTTTCACTTCAATATTTCTGAAAAATTTTAAAGTACAGTTATGCATTCCTCAAAGAATGGCCTTCAGTAATCAGCGCTTCCAAAGTTCAAGAGGTACTATTTTCATGGGGGAAGTGCTTTAATCAAGATTTCTTTTTTTCTAGTTTTCAGTAATCAGAGCTCTTCCTGAATTTTCTTCAACCCTCTTTTAAGATAAAATTATCAAATTTCCATGGCAATTAAATGAAAAATTTTAAGTGTATGGATTATTCTACATAATAGTCATAAAGGAACAAGTAAAAATAACTAAGAAAGAAGTGCAGGATTTAGCATAAAGGCCACGGGCTCACTAAATGCAGGTCTATAGCAACGTTTCTCTGTTGTAAAAGGATTTTGCATCTTAGCCAACTGCCTTTCCCTAGACCTGTTGTATATATATATATATATATTTTCAAAGGACAAAGATAATTCTGACAAAATGTTATATAATTAAGAAAACAACAGCACAAAAATATTTTTTATTATACAGAAAACAAATTAAGGTCACATTGAAACAAACGTAAGCTGGAAAAGCTTTTAAAATTATATTCTCTAGATCACATCTTCTATATGTTGTTTTTCAACTATTGTCTAAAAAATACAAAGTAACTTGACGTCACAAGATAATTGTATCACTAATTGTATTACCTTTTCAAGATGTTTCTTGAGACCAGAAAAATAAAACCTACAGCCCTTAAATACAAGTTATTGGCAATACCTTTTATTTTCTTGAACAAATGAATATTCCCAATGCAAATGAATATTTTTTCCACTCAGCAGATTTTATTTTCCTCCGGTTGTGTTGGCATCTGGAAAACAAAACTTTAAAAAAGCAAGGAAGACACACAGCAAGATGGCAGATTAAAAGGCTCCACTAATGGCTCCCCAGCAAGGACACCAACTTAACTACTACCTACACAGAAAAAAAAACACTTTCATAAGAACTAAAAGTTCGGTGAGTCTTCATAGTACCCGGTTTTAGCTCCATATTACTAAAAGAGGCACTGAAAAAATAGAAAAAACAGTCTTGAATCTCTGATGTTGCCCTCCCGTTCACTCTCAGCAGCAGCAGCATGGTGCCTGGAGCATCTCTGGGTGCTAGAAGAGGGAGAATGCAGAAATTGTGAAGCATTGAACTGAGTGCCGTTCTGTTCGAGCAGAAAGAAAAACCAGACAAAACTCAGCTGACACCTGCCAACAGAGAAAACACTCAAACCAGCCCTATGCAAAGGGGAATTACCAAGTCCTGTGGTGAAAACTTGAGTTTCCACAAACCTCACCACCAAAGGCCAAAATGCTCTTGGTCTCTAAATAAATATGAAAGACATTCCAGGCTATAAAGACTACAATTCTTACACAAATCCTAGGGCTAAACTGAGCCCAGAGAGCGTAGACTGAGGGTGACAGACACCGGGCTTGCTGAGACACCAGCTGGGGTGGGTAAAGGAGTGCTAGCATCACCCCTCCACTAACCCCAAGCTGTGCAGCTCACAGCTTCAAGAGACTACTTTCTTCCACTTGAAAAGAGCAGAGGGAAAAGTGGGGAGGATTTTGTCTTGCATCTTGGAAACCAGCTAAGTCACAGCAGAATACAGCAATCAGCCAGAGCCATGAGATCGCTGTTGCAGGCCCCAGCTTCCATATAACATTTCTCTACACACGCTGGGCTAGAAGGAAATCTGCTGCCTTGAAGGGAAAGGCCCAGTCCTGGCAACATATGTCACCTGCTAACTGAAGTGATTTTGGACTCTGAGTAACCACCATTACCCAGATACTAAGTTGAGTTTCAGTATCTGAGACTTGCTGGCTTCAAGAACAAGCATAGCCACAGAAGACTAAAGTACCAAGCGAGTTCTTGGGGTTCCTGGCTCCATGACCTGACTCTTGGACAGCATATTTGGACCTCTCTGGGCAAGAGGGGTAGACACTTGTGTAAAGGGTAAGTCCTAGGCCAGGCAGCATTCACCAGAAACTGACTTACGAGCCCTTGGATGTTAAGGGAATATCAACAGTAGTCTGAGAGAACCCTCCAAGGCCTGTGGTGTTGGTGGCCACAAGGTAAAACTGCTTTGCCTCTTGAAAGGAGAGGGAAAAGTGGGAGGGTCTACATCTTGTGATTTGTGTGCCAGCTCGGCCACAATACAACAGAAAACCATGTAGACTTCTAAGATTCTTTACTCTAGTCCTGACTTCCAAGTGATACCTCTGGACCCATCTGGTACCAAGGGTAACTCACCACCTTGAAAGGAAAACAGTCTTGGCTGGCTTTGCCACCTGCTGATTGTATACAGCCACAGGTCCTTGGGCAAATATAGGAAGTAGCCAGGGAGTGGTTACAGCAGGCTTTGGGTGATACCCAGTAATGTGCTGGCTTCAGGTCTGATCCAAAGCAGTCATAGAGGTGGTGGCTGCAGGGGTCCTTGTGTCACTCTACCCCCAGCTTCAGATGTCTCAAAAGGGAGAGAGAGACTCCATTAGTTTGAGATAAAATAAAGAAAGAGAACAAAATTCTGCAACTGGTAATCCAGATAATTCTACTGCATCTTGCCCAACACCATCAAAGCAGTATCTCTATGACACTGCAAGAATCACAGCATTACTGGGTTTGGGGTGACCATTAAAGCAGATACAGCTTGAAGCACAACACCCAAGTTCTTTTAAATATCTGCAAAGCCTTCCCAAAAAGGACAAGTGGAAACCAGCACAGGTAGTGATGACTATAATAAATACCAAACGCTTCAATGACAGACAGTAAACTGACAAACATTTACTAGCATCAACACCATCCAGAAAAAATTACATCACCAAATGAAAAAAATAAGTAACTAGGTACCAATCCTGCAGAAACATAGATACGCAGCCTTTCAGAGTAAGAGTTCAAAATAACCGTATTGAGGAAACAAACAAAAAAATCAAAATAACCCAGATAATGAATTCAGACTTCTATCAGATAAATTTAACAAAGAGATTAAAATAATTAAAAAGAATCAAGTAGAAATTCTAGAGTTAAAACCTGCAGTTGGCATACTGAAAAATTCATGAGAGTCTTTTGCTAGCAGAATTGATCAAACAGAGGAAAGCATTAGTGAGTTTGAAGACAGGTTATTCAAGACTACAGTCAAAGAAGACAAAAAAATGAGTAAAAAACAGTGAAGCATAATTATAGAATCTAAAAAACAGTCCCAAAATGTCAAATCTAAGAGCTATTGGCCTTTAAGAGATGGAAACTTTTTTTAAATAGATAATAACATAAAAATTCTAAAACCTACAGAAAGACACCAATATGGACATAAAAGAAGGTTATAGAATACCAAGCATATTTAACCTAAATAAGACTGCCTCAAGGTATTTAGTAATCAAATCCCCCGATATCAAGGATAAAGAATCCTAAAAGCAGCAAGAGAAAATAAACAAATAGCATAAAATGGAGCTCCAATACATCTGGCCAAAAACATTTCAGTGGAAACCTTACAGGCCAGGAGAGAGGGGCACAAAGTATATAAAGTGCTGGAGAAATCTTTTACCTTAGAATAGTTTATCAGGTAAAAAAAAAAATCTTCAAAAAAAAAAAAAAAAAAAAAACTTTACCAAACCAAAAAAAAAAAAAAACAAAAAAAACCCTGAGGATTAATCCACACCAAATATCTCCTACAATAAATGCTTTAAAAAGTACTTTATTCAGAAAGAAAAGAGCATTAGTGAGCAAAAAGTAATCACCTGAAGGTACAAAACTCACTGATCATAGTAAGTACACAGAAAAACTGATAATATCATGACACTGTAACTGTGGTATATAAACCATGTTTAGCAGAAAGACTAAACAATGAACCAATGAAAGACAGTAATTCCAAAAACTTTTCAAGACAGACAGTACAATAAGACATAAATAGTAACAAAAACGTTGAAAAGTAGGGGGACAAAATTGAAACATACAGTTATTCATTTTATTTTTACTTGTTTATAAAAATGTGTTATTTTTAGGTTATAATAATGGGTTGCAAGATAATATTAGCAAGCCTCATGGTGCCCTCAAACCCAAAAACATATAATAGATACACAAAACATAAAAATCAAGAAACTAAATCACATTGCCAGAGAAAATCATCTTCACCAGAGTAAGATAGAAACGAAAGAACAAAGAGAAGATCATAAAAGAACCAGAAAGCAAATAACAAAAAGACAGGAGTAAGTCTCTACTTATCAATAGTAACATTGAATGTAAATGGACTAAATGCTCTAATCAAAAGACAGAGTGGACTTTGGGCCATGATGGCCAATTAGAAGCAGCTGTGGTCCACATGTAGAGGAATGAAAGGGGTGAGTGAATTCAATATCTTCAACTAAAATATTTAGGTTCTCATAGTGGAACTGACTATGCAAACAACTTGACCCATGAAGAATGAAGAAAAACAGGATGTGGTGATAGCCCACCCAGGAGTGGCATGGAGCCAAAGGAATCCCCATCCCAAGCCAAAGGAAGTGGTGAATAATTATGTGGCATCACTTGGGAAACCATGCTTTTCCCATGGATTTTTGCAATCTATGGATCAGGAGATCCCCTCATGAGCCCATGCCACCAGGGCTGTGGGTTCAATACACAGAGCTGTGTGGAGTCTCTGCATAGCAGCTGCTCAGGCACACAAAGAGACCATTTCCCCTAACTATGCAGGGCCCTCCTGTGGGGTCATCAGCCACTCCAGCCAGGATTACATGAACAAATCTCTGACCTCTCCCTGGGCAGAGCATCTGGGAGAAGGGGTGGCTATGATCTCTGTGTTTCAGTTGACTTAGACATTCCAGCCTGCCAGCTTTGGAAAGTCCAAACAGCCCAGGCAAGGAAGGGTCCCCCACAATGCAGCACAACTGCTTTGCCAGATTGTGGTCAGACCTCTTCTTTAATGGAGACCCAAATCTGTTCTTCCTCATTGGGCAAGAACTCCCTGCCAGTCACTACAGTCAGGATTATACAAACAAAGCTTTTATCTTTTCCTTGAATGGAGCTCCCTTGGGGAAGGACGGCTTTTATCACTGTGGTTCGGTCAACTAAGCCATTCCAGCCTGCCAGCTTTGGAGAGTTTAAACAGTTAAGACGAGGAAGAGTTCTCCCACAATGCAACACACCTGCTTACAAAAAGGAGCCAGATTGCTTCTTTAAGCAGGTAACAGTATGCATGTGTAGGAGGTGGCTGGAAACCCTTGTTAAGACCTCTCAACAGGGGTCTCCATCCACCACCTAAAGATGCATACCAGCTAACAAGAGGTCAGTACCTCACTGGGATGGAGCTTGAGGAAGGAGCAGGCTGTCATCTTTGCTGCTTCACAGTCTTTACTGGTGATATATCCAAGTATGAAAAAACAAAAAACAAGAAACAGGCAACTAGAGTCAGAAGTAGACCTCCAGCAAACTGCAGAAGACCTACAAAAGATTGGCCTGACTTATAGATGAAAACAGAGAAACAGAAAACAACAACAAAACACCAACAAAAAAATACCCCACAAAAACGCCATTCAAAGGTCAGCAACTTGAAAGATTGAAGGTAGATAAGTTCACAAAGATGAGAAAGAATCAGAGCAAAAATGCCCAAAACTCAAAAAACTGGAGGGTGTCTTCTCCTTCCAATGACTACAACACCTCTTCAGTAAAGGCACAGAACTAGGCTGAGCCTGAGATGGCTGAATTGACAGAAATGGGCTTTAGAAGGTGGGTAATAACAAACTTCACTGAGCTAAGGAGCATGTTGTAACCCAATGCAAAGAAGTTAAGAATCATTATAAAACAATACAGGAGCTAATAGCCAGATTAACCAGTTTAGAGAAGAACATAAATGACCTGATGGAGCTGAAAAACAAAATACAAGAACTTCACAATCTAATCATAGGTATCAATAGCAGAATAGACAAAGGGGAGGAAAGAATCTTAGAGCTGGAAGCCTGTCTTCCTGAAATACGACAGGCAGACATGAATAGATAAAAAAGAATAAAAGGAATAAACAAAACTTCTGAGAAATATGGAATTATGTAAAGAGAGTGGACCTATGACTGATTGGGATACCTGAAAGAGACAGAAAGAATGGAACCAAGTAGGAAAACATACTTCAGGTTTTCATCCAGAAAAATTTTCCCAATATAGCAAAGCAGGCCAACATTCAAATTCAGGAAATGCAGAGAACCCCAGCAAGATACTCCATGAGATGAACCCCAAGACATGTAATCATCAGATTCTACAAGGTTAAATGAAAAAAAAAATGTTAAGGGCAGCCAGAGAGAAATGCCAAGTCACCTACAAAAGGCAGCCCATCACACTAATAGCAGACCTATCAGCGGGAGCTCAACAATCCAGAAAATATTAGGGGCCAATATTTACATTATTAAAGAAAAGTATTTCCAACCCAGAGTTTATAATCAGCCAAACTAAGCTTGGTAAGTGAAAGAGAAATAAGATCCTTCTCAGGCAAGCAAATCCTAAAGTAATTCATCATCATGAGGCCTGCCTTAAAAGAGCTTCTGAAGGAAGCATTAAATATGGAAATAAAAATCTGTTACCAGCCACCACAACAACACACTGAAGTACACAGACCAGTGACACTATGAAGCAACCACATGAACAAGTCTGCAAACTAGCCAGCTAGCATCATGATTACAGAATCAAATTCATACATAACAAGGCTAACCTTAAATGTAATGGGCTAAATTCCTTAATTAAAAGTCACAAAATTGCAAGCTATATAAAGAGTCAAGATGGATAGATAGACAATCTTTCTTCAAAAGGCCCATTTCATATGCAAAGACAGACATAGACTCAAAATAAAGGGATGAAGAAAAATTTACCACGCAAATGGAAAACACCAAAAAATCAGGGATTGCAATCTTAGTTTCTGACAAAACAATGTTTAAACCAACAAAGCTTAAAATAGACAAAGAATGTCATTATATAATGGTAAAGGGTTCAATTCAATAAGAAAAGCTAACTATTATATAGATATGAACCCAAGAAAAGGGCACCCAAATTCATAGAGCAAGTTCTTAGAGACCTACAAAAAGTCTTAGATTCCTCTACAATAATAGCGGGAGACTTTAACACCCCACTGACAATATTAGACAGATCATCAAGACAGAAAATTAACAGAAACTATCCAGATGTGAACTCAGCTCTGGGCCAAGTGGAACTGATAGATATCTACAGAACTCTCATCACAAAAACAACAGCATATACATTGTCATCACCATATGGCACTTACTGTAAAACTGATCACACAACTGGAAGTAAAACACTCCTCCACAAGTGCAAAAGAGCTGAAATAACAACAAACTTTCTCTCAAACCATGGCACACTCAAATTAGAGCTCAAGAAATTCACTCAAAACAATAAAGCTACACGGAAACTGAACAAACTACTCCTTAGTGACTTCTGGGTAAATAAAGAAATTAAAGCAGAAAACAAGTTCTTTGAAACTAATGAGAACAAAGATACAACATACCAAAATTTCTGGGACACAGCTAAATAAGTGTTAAGGGAGAAAATTATACAATAAATGCTGACATGAAAAAGCTAGAAATATCTCAAGTTAACCTAACATCACAACTAAAAGAACACAAGAATCAGGAGCAAACAAACCCTAAAGCTAGCAGAAGACAAGAAACAACCAAGATTAGAACTGAAGAAACCCCTTCAAAATATCAAAAAATCCAGGGGTTGGGTTTCTAAAAAAAATTAATAAAATAGACCCCTAGCTACATCAGTAAAGAAAAAAAGGGAAGATTCAAATAAACACTATAAGAAATAAGGAGGATATCACCAATGACCTTACAACAAAAATGCAAACAACTATCAAAGAATACTATAAACATCTCTAATCACATAAACTAGAAAATCTAAAAAAAAATGGACAAATTCCTAGACATATACACCCTCTTAAAACTGAAGTAGAAAAGATTTAGATTTCTAAACATATTAAGTTGAGGCAGTAATAAATAGCCTACCACCACCAACAACAAAAAAGCCATACCAATACCTGGAAGAGATACAACAAAAAAGAAAACTTAAGACCAATATCCTAATAGAACTATCTGGGATATTCATGCAAAAATTTTCTGTAAATACTGGCAAAGTGAATCCAGCAGCACATCAAAAATCTTATCCAACAAGATCAATTTGACTTTATCCCTGAGATACAAGGTTGGTTCAACATATGCAAATGAATACATGTGATTCATCACATGAACAAAGCAAAAGACAAAAACACATGATTGTCTCAATAGATACAGAAAAGACTTTCAATAAAATTCAGTATTCCTTCATGTTCAAAATTCTCAATAAACTAGGTATTGAAGGAAAATACCTAAAACTAATAAGAGCCGTATATGACAAACCCACAGTCAATATCATACTGAATGGGCAAAAGCTGAAAACATTCTCCTTGAAAACCAGCATAACACCAGGAGGCCCTCTCTCACCCTTCCTATTAGCAGAGTGCTGGAAGTTCTGGCCAGGGTAACCAGGCAAGAGAAAAAAATAAAGTATATTTAAATAGGAAGAGAAAGAGTCAAATTACCTTTGTGTGCAGATGACATCATCATATAGCTAGAAAACCATATTGTCTCAGCCCCAATGCTTCTTAAACTGATAAGCAACTTCAGCAAAGTCTCAGGATACAAAGTTAGTGTGCAAAAATTGCTAACATTTTTGTATACCAACAGGCAGGCAGAGAGCCAAATCATGAATGAACTTTCATTCCCAATTGCTACAAAAAAAGTAAAATAAAATACCTATGAATCATGTTAACATATGAAATGATGGACCACTTCAAGGAGGCCTATAAACCACTGCTTGAAGTCAAAGAGAACACAAACAAATGGGAAAATATTTCATGGTCGTGGATAGGAAAAATCAATATCAATAAAATCTCCATATTGCCCAAAGCAATATATAGACTCAATGTTACTCTTAATAAACTAGCATTGACATTCTTCACAGAATAAAAAATTTAAATTTTAAATTTAAAAATTTAAAATTCATCTGGAACCAAAAATTGCCAAAGTAGCCAAGGAAATTCTAAGCAGAAGGAACAAAGCTAGAGGTAGCACACTACCTGACTTCAAACTATACTACAGGGCTACAGTAACCAAAACAGCCTGGTACTAGTACAAGTACAGACATATTGATCAATATAACAGAATAGATAACCCAGAAATAAGACTACACACCTACAACCATCTTATTGTTGACAAAGCTGACAAAAGCAAACAATAAAGACAGTATTAAAGACAGTATTCCTTATTCAATAAATGGTACTGGAAGAACTGGCTAGCCATATGCAGAAAATTGAAATTGGACCCCTTCTTTTCACCATATACAAAAAGTAGTTCAAGATTAACTAAAGACTTAAATGTAACACCCAAAACTATAGAAATCACAAAAAGAAAATATAGGCAATACCATTCAGGACATAGGCATGGGCAAATATTTCATGATGAAAATGCCACAAGCAATTGCAACAATAGCAATAATTGACAAGTGAGATATATTTAAACTAAAGGAGTTTCTGCACAGCAAAAGACACTATCATTGAGTGAACAGACAACCTATAATATGGAAGAAAATTTTTGCGAAACAAAAACCAATTTTCTGTCACCTAGTAATTTCTAAATAAAGACCCTCGGGAAGAAGCCATCACTGTTATTCAACCAGAAAATAAGTACGCCCTGGCTACTGCCAATGTTCACTTAAGGCCCAAGGACTCCTTATTCGGTTTGTGGATCAAGCTGCCAGGCCTGCGACACATAATTCAGGGCAGTGCACACCCATCCGGAACAGGGCATGTTTATAAATGTCATCCAACAGACAAGGCCCAGAACTGGGAACCCCCAAATCCTGCTTAGTTCTCTACCACTGTGACAGAGGTGGTACCTGAAGTCAGCACCTTTCAGAGTCTCACTCAAGGCCCACAGAATTCTACCTGAGTACTCCTGCTGACGCTTTAGAGCCCAAAGGCTCTTTATTTATGAGGTGATGAATCTTGCTAGGTTCTTAGGTTTTCTTCTAGCCCAGGATATATCTGAGTATATCGTTTAAGATGGAGACCCTGGAAAATGGGTCTTACAGCTCTGCCTGGTGCCTTCTACTACTATGGCTGAGCTGGTAACCAAGATGCAGGACAAAATCCTCTTTACTTTTGTTCCTAGATGCTGGATGGCATCTTTGGAGCTGCCTGTGGCTTGGATGAATGTGCTGCCCTGAAGGGAGGGACACAAGGCTGGCTGGCTTTGCCACCTGCTGATTATAGAGTCATAGATCTTTGAGCAAACATAGGCCATAGCCAGGTAGTGAGTGCTGTGAGCCTTGAGCAAGACCTGCTGATCTGCTACCTTCAAGTTTGATTAAGAGCAGTCTCAATGGTGGTGGTCACAGGACTGCTTGTATCACCTATGACTTCCAGGTGGCTGAACACACACACACACACACACACACACACACACACACACTGAGAGAGAGAGAGAAAGACAGAGACAGAGACAGAGACTGAGACTGAGAGAGTGATAAATTCCATTTGTTTGGAAAAATGCAAGGTAAGAGAGCAAGAATCTTCACCTGATAATTCAGAGAATTCTTCTGACCTTTTCCAAGAAAACGAAGGTGGTACCACTGTGAAGCTGCAAGAACTGCAGCATTATTAGGCTTTGGGTACCCCTAAAGCAGAAACAGCTTAGATCGTAGCACACAGATACTTTTGAATGTCTTGAAAGCTTTCCCAAGAAGGACAAGTACAAACAAGCCCAAATTGCAAATACTACAAGAAATGACAAACAGTTCAATGTCCAGACACTGACAAACATCTACAAGCATCAAGACCATCCAGAAAAACATTATGTCACTAAATAAAATAAATATGGTGCCGAGACAAATCCTGGAGACACAGAAATATGTTACATTTCAGAAAATTCAAAATATTTGCTTTCAGGAAACTCCAAGAAATTTACGATACCTCAGCAATTAAGACTTTCACCTGATAAGTTTAATAAACATGTTGAAATAAATAAAATGAATCAAACAGAAATTCTGGAGATAAAAAATGCAACTAAAACAGTGACGATGAGAGGAGAAGGAAGAGTAAAGATAATTTTGTCCCACATCTTGGATTCCAGGTAAGCCATTGTAGTATAAGGCACCAGGCAGAGCTGTAAGGCCCACATTCCAGATCCTACATCCTGAATAATATATTCAGACATATCCTAGGATATAAAGCGACCTGTTTGCAAAGTTGCTGTTTGTTTAGAAAAAATCAAGGGAAGAGAACTAGTGTCTGCCTGATAATTGAGACAATTATTTTAAATGTTATTAAAAAAAAACCAAGGTGGTACTACTAAGAGTCTGCAAAAGCTACAGCATGATTGGTCTTTGTGTAAGGTTCTTTTGAATCACTTGAAACTCTTTTTCTACAGTGTGGTTACCTGATCTTTATTTTATTTTTTTTGGCATACTTTCAGGAAACCCAATTAAATTTAAGATATCACAGATAATTAAGGCTATACTTTAAAAACAGACTTTATCACAGTATTTTAATAGCAGGATTAATCAAGCAGAAGAAAGAACTTGTGAGCTTGAAGACAGGTAATTTAAATATGCACAGACATAAGAAATAAAAGAAAAATAATAATCCACATTTACAAGGTATATAAAAAGCCTTTAGAAGACAAATCTGAGACTTTTTGGCCTAAAAGAGAAGGTAGACATAGGTCAGATGTGGTGACTCACATCTGTAATCCAGCACTTTGGGAACCTGAGGTGGGCGGATCAGCTGAGATCAGGAGTTATAGACCAGCCTGACCAACATGGAGAATCCCCTGTCTCTACTAAAACTACAAAAGAAGTAGCCGGGCATGCTGGCACATTCATGTAATCCCAGCTATTCGGGAGGCTGAAGCAGAAGAATCACTTGAACCCGGGAGGAAGAGGTTGAGGTGAGCCAATATATAGACCACATATTAGCACTCAAAACAAGCCTTCTAATATTCAAAAATTAGAAAAAAAATCAAACAACTTATCTGATTATCTTGGAATACAACTAGGAATCAATAAGAGGAAATTTGAAAACTAAGCAAACACATGAAAATTAGAAAATATACTTTTGTATTATCACTAGGTAAATAGAGAAATTAAGATGGAAATTGAAAATTAAACAAATGATAATGGAAACACAGCATATCAAAAGCCATGGGATAAACCAAAATCAGTACTGCACTAAGTGGGAAGTTTAAAGATATAAAAACCCACATCAAAAAATAATTTAAAAATTTCATTTAAAAAACAGAACAAAGCATCTTAAAGAACTAGATATGCAAGAGTAAACCAAACCCTAAACTAGTAAAAGAAAATAAATAATACAAATCCTAGCACAAATAAATAAAATTGAATTAAAGAAAACAATATGAAAAATTAATAAAACAAAGAGGTCATTTTTAAAAAATAATTAATACAATGAGGAAACCTGTAGCTAGACTAAGAAAAAAGAGAAGACCCAGATAAATAAAATCAGAGATTTAAAAAGATACATGACAACCAATACTGTAAAAATTCAAAGGATAATTTATTACTAATATGAGCAACTAGGCATCAATAAATTGGAGAATATCTAAGAATTACATCAATTCCTAGACACATACAACCTATCAAAAACAAGCAATGAGAACGAAGTTATAATAAAACATCTTCCAGCAAAGAACATCCCAAGACTCAATTGCTTCACTGCTAGATTCTACCAAACATTTAAAGAAGAACAAATACCAATCATACTAAAACTATTCTGAAAAATACTGAAGGAGAAAATACTTCCGAACTCATTGTATGAGGCCCATATTACCCTGATACCAAAACCAGAAAAAAGACACATTAAAAAAAAATCTACAGGCCAATATCCCTAATAAATATTGTTGCAAAAATAATAGCCAACTCAATTCAAGAACACATGAAAATAATCATTCATCATGACCATGTGGGATTTCTCCCTGAGATGAAAGTATGTTTCAAGATATGCTAATCATCAATGTAATAAATCATACCAACAGAATAAAGGACAAAAGCCACAAAATTATTTCAATTGATGCTGAAAAAACATTTGATAAATTCAACATCTTTTTCATAATAAAAACCCTAAAAACACCTGGATATAATGAGAACATACCTCAGTATAACAAAAGTCATATAAAACAGATCCACAACTAGTATCATACTGAATGGGAAAAAATGAAAGCCTTTCCTCTAAGGCCTGTAACATGGCAAGAATGTCCAAATGTCCACTTTCACCACCATTATTTAACATAAAGTTCTAGCTAAAGCAATCAGACAGGATAATGAAATTAAAAATGTCCAAGATGGAAAAGAAAAGGTCAAATGCTTGTTTGCAGTTGGTAAAACCTTATATTTGGAAAAACCTAAAGACTCCATCAAAGAACAATTCAACAAGATAAACAAATTCAACAAATTTGAAAGACACAAAATCAACATAAAAATTAGCAGAATATTTATATACCAATAGTGAACAATCTGAAAAAAATTAAGAAATTAATCTCATTTGCATAGCTACAAATAAAATTAAACACATGAGAATTAACCACAAAAGTGAAAGATTTCTAGAATGCAAACCATAAAACATTAATTAAATAATTGAAAAAGACATAAAACTTGAAAAGATATTTTATATTTATAAATTGGAAGAATCAATATTGTTAAAATGTCCATACTACAGCTGGGTGCAGTGGCTCATGCCTGTAATCCCAGCACTTTGGGAGGCTGAGTCAAGCGAATAATGAGGTCAGGAGTTTGAGAACAGCCTGGCCAACATGGTGAAACCCTATCTCTTCTAAAAATACAAAAAAATTAGCTGGACATAGTGGCAGACACCAGTAATCCTAGCTACTCGGGAGGCTAAGGCAGGATAATTGCTTAAACCCAGGATGTGGAGGTTGCAGTGAGCCAAGATTGTGCCTCTGCACTCCAGCGTGGGTGGCAGAGTGAGACTTTGTTTCAAATAAAAAAAATAAAATAAAATAAAATGTCCATACTACACAAAGTAATCTAGAAATTCAATTAAGTTCCTATTAAAATATCAATGATATTCTTCCCAGAAACTGAAAAAAAAATCCAAAAAATTATACGGAACCACAAAAGATCTAGAATAGCCAAAGTTACCAGTATAAAAATTTACAAAAATCAAGGAATTATATAACATAGCTTCCAATTATACTACAGAATTATAGTAACCAAACTGGCATGGTACTGGCATAAAAAAATAGACACATGGTCCAGTGAAACAGAATACAGAACCCAGAAAGTAATCCACACATCTACATTGGACTCCTTTTTTGACAAAGGTGTCAAGAGCATGCATTGAGGAAAATATACCTATATTTATATCTATATAGATATATATCTTATATATATTTATGTCTATATAAAGATCTATTTATTTATTTTATCTATAACTATTCAGAAAAATAAAGTTAGACCCCTCTCTATATAAAATACACAAAGAAAACAAAAAATGATTAAGCATTTAAATCTAGAATATCAAATTATAAAATTTCTGAAAGAAAATATTGGAGAAACTCTGCAAAACATTGAAATAGGCAAATATTTCCTGAAGAATATCCCACAAACACAGGCAACCAAAGCAAAAATGAACAAATGAGATCACATCAAGTCAAAAAGCTTCCATAGGGAGGATGCCAAGATGGCCATTTAGGAACAGCTCAGGATTGCAGCTCCCAGTGAAAGCACACAGGGTGAGTGGACGCCGCATTTTTATTGCCCACAGACTAGGAAATTCCCAGGCAGAGGAGCTCCACTGTCACCAGCATGGCTGTTTTGGCCAGCGTGGCTGTGCCCTGCAGGGCTGCTTTCTCGGCGCCCCGGAGCAGTGGTTCTCCATACAAAATACACCGGTCCAGGTGCCCCTTTGCCTGGCGATTGGAGCCACGGGAAGTCGCCCATTCG
>NW_016107876.1:855843-859323 GCF_001604975.1 Cebus imitator | reverse complement strand
ATCAAAAACCGCATGTTCTCACTCATAGGCGGGTGTTGAACAATGAGAACACATGAACACAGGCAGGGGAGCACTACACACTGAGGTCAGTTGGGGGGAAATAGGGGAGGGAGGGTGGGGGCTGGGGAGCTGGGGAGAGATAGCAAGGGGAGAAATGCCAGATGTAGGTGATGGGGACGAAGGCAGCGAATCACACTGCCACGTGTGTACCTATGCAACAATTTTGCATGTTCTTCACATGTACCCCAAAACCTAAAATGCAATAAAATGAATATATGGGGAAAAATATAAATAAAGGAGAAGTTAATGTGAAGATGGAGGCAGTGATGCAACCATAAGCCCAGGAATACAGGCAGCCACCACAAGCTGAGAGAGGCAAAGAACAATTATCTCCCAGAGCCACTGAGGGAGCACAGCCCTGCCAGGTGTTAAACTTCTAGCCTCCAAAACTGTGAGAGAATAAATTTCCATTAAAAATAAAAAAAAAAGCTTCCGTAAAGAAAGGAAAACAATAAACAAAACGAAAAGAAAACTCAGAGAATGGGAGAAACCTTTGCTAACTACTCATTTAATAAGGTCTTAATAACCAGTATATATAAGGAGCTTAAACAACTCTATAGATAAAGTCTAATAATCTGATTAAAAGTTCAGCCAAAAATCTGTATAAACATTCCTTTAAAAAAGGATATTCAAATGGCAAACAGGCATAGGGCTGGCACCATCTGAAGCTGTGGTCCAAGCTGTACCCTGGTCCCTTTTGACTGAAGCTGGAGCATTTGGAATGCAGGGTGCCAAGTCCCTAGGGTACACACAACAGGGGGGCCCTGGGCTCAACCTATGAAATCAAGTTTTCCTCCTAGGCCTCAGGACCTGTGATGGATGGGAGAAGCTGCCTCAAATGTCTCTGACATGTTCTGGAGACAGTTTTCTTGTTGACTTGGTGATTAAGATATGGCTCCTTGTTAATTATGCAAATTTCTGCAGTAGGCTTGAATTTCTTCCCAGAAGATGAGTTTGATTTTTCTATTACATTGTCAGGCTGCAAATTTTCCATACATTTATGCTCTACTTCCTCCTGACCTCTTTGCCATTTAGAAATTTCTCCTTTCTGCTGGATACCCTAAATCACCTCTCTCAAGTTCAAAGTTTCA
Organism: Cebus imitator; assembly: GCF_001604975.1. Lineage (NCBI taxonomy): Eukaryota > Metazoa > Chordata > Mammalia > Primates > Cebidae > Cebus > Cebus imitator. Next base: position 858,172 of record NW_016107876.1, on the reverse strand, counting down.
CAGATCTCTAGGACAAAGACAAAATGCCACCAGTATCTTTGCTAAAGCATAAAAAGGGTCACCTTTGCTCCAGTTCCCAAAAAGTTCCTCATCTCCATCTCAAATCACCTCAGCCTGGATTTCATTGTTTATACTGCTATCAGCATTGTGGACAAAGCCATTCAACAAATCTAGAAAGTTTTAAACTTTCCCACATTTTCCTGTCTTATTCTATTCCCTCTAAACTATTCCAGCCTCTACCTGTTACCCAGTTCCAAAGTCGCTTCCACATTTTTGGGTAACTTTACAGCAGTGTCCTACCACCTGGTGGAAGTGGCCTCATTGTCTGGGGTGACACCTGAGGTTCCTGGTCTCATGTAGATGAAGGATGTGAGCACACACAAAAGTTGAGGTTTAAAGCAGAATTTTAATAGGCAAAAGAAAGAGAATGGCTACCGGCTGCAGAGAGGGGTCCCAGAATAAAATGATTACCGATGCACAGTGAAATGCAAAGGTTTTTATGGACAAGCTAGTAGGAAGGAAGTATCTCATCTACATAGGGTGAAAAAAAACCTCATTAGGACCAGGTACACCATCTACATAGGGCATGCCTCTCTGGCAGTCCTCACCCCCAATCTTTTACTATGCAGGTGGGTAGCAACTCCATGTTGCTTGTTTATTCTTTTCTGTGCATGTGCTAAAAACGATGAAAGGTGGAACCCCCATCTTGGACATGCCTGGCCTCAGGTAGCTCTTTCTATTTGTGCAGCTGCCAGCATCCCCCTGTGCAAACTTCCAGCTTCTTTATATATCTCTGCAGCTCCATCTTTTGCTTTGTCAGAAAAGAAGTGATTTCTTGAGCTGCTTTTTATTAGCAGGGAAGTTCTGTTGAGGATTATTTTGCCTTCACTAAATAATTTCTTTTTGTCTCCTGTATCACTGGCACAAATCTACTGTATTCTTATGTTCTCATGCTGCTAATACCCAAGACTGGGTAATTTATAAAGAAACAGAGATTTAATGGAGTCAGAATTCCACATGTAAAATTCACAACAAAATATTCCAACAGCTAATCAAACAATGTTTAAAAAGAATTATACATTATGTCCAAGTAAGATTTCCTCCAGGAATGCAAGGCTGCTTCAACTTCCAAACGTATTCATTATATGTCTTTTTAAAACATTTCTGCAATCTAGATATAAAAAGGAGCTTCCTCAGCGTGATAAAGAAAATCTACCAAAAACCTGCATGTAATATCAAACTTAATTTTGAGAAACTAGAAGCTGTCACAATAAGATCAGGAATAGGACCAGAATGTCCCCATTCAGATCTCACTTTAAACATTGTACTGGAAGTCCTCACTAAAGCAATGAGACTATATGTACGTATACAGGTTTAAGAGAGAGAAATAAAATTTTCTTAGTTTTTAGATAGCATGATTGTTTATTCCAAGAAACAGACCCAAACAAAGAAACTAAGAAAAACTCCATGACCTAATAAGCAATTATATATAGTAAGGTTATCAGATATAGAGTTTATGTATAAAAGCCAACTTTATACATAAACCTGCATGTTCTGCACTTGTATCCCAAAACTTAAAGTAAAACAACAACAACAAAAACAAAACTAACCATCAAAGAAACAACGCAAAACCATTTACATTAGCAAAAAATAAAATACTTAGATAAAAAACTATTAAATTAAGCACATTATCCACTTTCGGAAAACTACAAAACTGATAAAATAAATAGTACATTTAATTAAATAAAGACCATTATCTTCTCATTTATGGTACAAACTTTCAGTTATGATACTAATAAGTTTTGGGGATCTAGTGTGCAAACAGTGACTGTAGTTAACATTATTGTGATGTATATTTGTAATTTGTTACAATAGTAGATTTTAGATATTCTCATGATTTATAAAAGATAACTATGTGGGGTGATGAACGTTAAACCATTGGTTTGTGGCAATTATTTTACAATGTATATATATACCAGTAGAACACATTGTGTACTGTGTATATACATATACATTGTATGCAGTATATATACTGTATATAGTACATATATATATATTCAACTTTTTTTTTTCAGTTAAGAACCAAGGTTTGTATTGAGTTTTATAATTCTTTGACATATGTTGTTTCTTTTAATCCCTCCAGCAATCTTTTTTTTCCCCATTTATTTATTTTATTGCATTTTAGGTTTTGGGGTACATGTGAAGAATATGCAAAATTGTTGCATAGGTACACACGTGGCAGTGTGATTTGCTGCCTTCCTCCCCATCACCTACACCTGGCATTTCTCCCCTTGCTATCTCTCCCCAGCTCCCCACCCCCCACCGTCCC
>NW_016107876.1:811778-853098 GCF_001604975.1 Cebus imitator | reverse complement strand
GAGCTCTGTTGTTGTTCATTCAGAGCTGCTGGGCAGGTACTTTTAGGTCTGCTGCAGCAGAACTCATTAACTGCTTTTTGTTCCCAGGTGTTCTGTCCCAGGGATTTAGGGCTTTATTTATGAGTTTCTGTTATGCTGCCGCCATCTCTTTTTTTTTCCTTCAGACCTGCCCAGCCCAGCAAGGAGGCAGCCTAGTCACTGTCGTCCTATAGAGGCTTTGCTGAGGTGCTGTGGGCTCCGCCCCATTGCCACGTGAACTTCCCTGCAGTCTTGTTTATATGGGTGTAGTTAGACCTGCTTTGGCGATGGTGGCCCGACTCTGTTGAGGCGGAGTCTCTCTGCTGTGGCGGCTTGCCTTGGCAACGGCGGACTGCCTCAGCAATGGCGGGTTACCTTGGCAACGGCGGGCTGCCTCAGCATTGGTCGACTACCTCTGTCCTGGCAGGCTGCCTTGGTAATGGTGGACGCCCTTCCCCTACAGAGCTGGACCATCCCGGGTTCAGCTGAGCTTGCTGTGAAAGTCTCAATCCAGAGTTTCTGGTTGCTGTTCTTTTGTGGAGGTGGGGCCAGCTGAGCCTGATCGCCTGGCTCCCTGCCTCAGAGCCTTTTTTAAGTTGGTGTTCCAGTCGCCTGTTGAAGAGGAGCCTGGTTCTGTTTGTTTTCCCCTGCAGCCACTCACTGCGCTGGCTTAAACAGCGGCACTGAGGTTTTTGGCGCTTCTTTTTTTTTTTGCTGTAGAATCTACTGTCGTGGTTCCCTGCTCAGCTCCCTTTTTAAACAGAGGAATGGGCGACTTCCCGTGGTTCCAATCTCCAGCCAAAAGGGCACCCGGACCGGTGTATTTTGTACGGATAACCGCTGCTCCGGGGCGCTGACAAAGTAGCCCCGTGGGGCAAAGCAGCGGTGCTGGCCAAAACAGCCATGCTGGTGACCGTGGAGCTCCTCTGCCTGGGAATTTCCTAGTCTGTGGGCAACAAAAACTCGGCGTCCACTCACCCTCTGCGCTTTCACTGGGAGTTGCAATCCTGAGCTGTTCCTAAATGGCCATCTTGGACCCTCCCCCTATGTATTCAATTTTTATTTGTCAGTTACACCTCAATAAGGCTTACAAATAATTTTAAAATCATGAAATGAGTTAATAAATGAATAAACAGCAGTAACATGTATTGGAAGATTAAATATTTTTAAGTTTGTTTCTCTCTAATTTGATCTATATATTCAAGACAATCCTAATCAGTATCTTAGCATGATATTTTGTGGATCTCAACAAATTGATTCTTAAATTTATGCAGAAAGGCAAAGCAGCCAGAATTATCACCAAAACACTGAAAAAATAGCAAAGTTAAAACACTGACATGATCCAACTGTAAGACTCCACAAAAAGCTACAGTGATCCAGATATTATGGTACTGATAGAAATAATAGACATGTTTATAAGTGGAAATGAATGGAGAGGGCAGAAACAGAAGATAATACAAAAACAGATGAAAATATAGTCAACTGCTCTGACAAAAGAACAAAGGGAATTCATTGGAGAAAAAAGGTTATTTTTCCAACAAATACTGCTAAAAATTGAATGTTAATTTTCAAAAAGTTAATTTAGACAATGATGTTACACCTTTAACAAATATTAACTCAAAATGGTTCATAGACTTAAACAGAAAACAAAATGAATACTAAAAGTTCTAAGAAATAATGTAGGAGTAAATCTAGATGATCTTGGATTTAGCAATGAGTTTTTAGAAGCAACACTTAAAGGATAATTCATGAAAAAGAAACGTGACATTTGACTTCATTAAAATAAAAAACTTGTCATCTGTAAAATAAATTAGTAAAAGAATGAAAAGGCTAGTCACAGACTTGTGGAAAATATTAGCAAACACATATCTGATAAAGGACTTCCATACAAAATATACAAAAAGTTCCTAAAAACAATAAGAAACAACCATTTTTTTTTAAGATTGACAAAAATCTAAACAGATACCCTACCAAAGAGCATATACAAATGCAAATAAGCATGTGTAAAGGTGCTACTACTATATACAATTGGGGAATTGTAAATTAAAACTACAGTGAAATACCTCTACATACATATTGATATTACTATAATCCAAAATACTGGTTTATCATATTCTTGCACATATATGGAGCAATATTCACATTGCTGTGGACAATGTGAAATGATACAATCACTTTGAAAGACAGTCTTGCAGTTTCTTACCAAGATAAACATAGTCTGTTTATAGCATTCAACAACTGTGCCTTAAAGTTTTTATGTATTGTGTTAAATTTGTGTCCTCACAAAATACTGCACACAAAAAATTATGGCAGCTTTACTCATAATCACCAAAAAAACCCAAAAAACCCAGAAGTAACTAAGATTCTCTTGAATAGGCAAGAAGACAAACTGAGACACATCTATGAACTAGAATATTATTAAAAGAAGAAAAGAATTAAATTATTAATTTATGAGAAGACATGAAGGAATCTTAAATGTACATATCTAAGGTGATACGAGTGACACTGAGAAGACTACATATTGTGAGTCGCAATATGTGACATTCTAGAAAAGGCAAAACTATAGAAAGAATAAAATCTCAGTTGTTGCCAAGGGTTTTACAGCATAATAAGAAATCAATAAATGAGGCACAGGGGAATTTTAATGCAGTGGAACAATTTTGTATAAAGCTATATTGGCGGATACATGGCATTCTACATTGGTCAAAATCCATGGGACACTTGATAGTGAAATAGTGTAAATTCTGGACTTTAGTTAATAATATTGTGTTACACACACACACACACACACACACACACACACATAAATTCCTAGAAATACATCTAACAAGGGAGGTCAAAGTTTTCAACAAGGAGAACTACAAAACAGTACCAAAAAAATTGTACATGAAATTAATAAAAAACTTTCCATGCCCATTGACTGAAGAATCAATTTTATCAAAATGGCTATATTCCCCAAAGCAAGCCATAGATTCAATGCTATTCTTATGAAAATACCAACATTATTTTCCACAGAATTAGAAAAGAAAACTATTTTAAACTTCATATGAAACCGAAAAAGAGCCCAAATTGCTAAAGCAATTGTAAGCAAAAACAACAGGGCTGAAGACATTGCTTTCTCCAACTTCAAACTATACTGCAAGGCTGCAGTAAAAGAAACAACATGGTACCAGTATAAAAACAGACACCAAGGCCAAGGAACAGAATAGAGAATCCAGAAACAAAGATAAACACCTACAGCTAGCTAATCTTCAACAAAGTCAACAAAAATAAGCAACGAGGAAAAGACTTTCTATAAAATAAATGGAGCTGGGATAACTGGCTATCTATACGCAGAAGAATTAAACTGGACCATTACCTATCACCATATACAAAAATTAACTCATGATGAATTAAAGGAAAATTCAAAGCCTAAAGCAATAAAAATTCTAGAAGAAAACCTAGGAAATATCATTCTGGACATCAATCTTGGTGAATAATTTATGAGTAAGTCCTCAAAATCAACATAGATGGAACCTAACAAATGAAACCTAAGTAAACTAAGAAGCTTCTGCACAGCAAAAGAAACTACAGAGTAAACAGAAAACCTACAGCATGGGAGAAAATATTCACAAACTGAGCACTTGACAAAGTTCTAATATCCAGAATCCATGAGAAATTTAAACAAATCAACAAGCAAAAGACAATCCTATTAAAAAGTGGGCAAAGGACATGAACAGGCACTTCTCAAACGGAGACATACAAGTGGCCAATAAGCGTGATAGAATTCTAATTATCACTAATCACAAGAGAAATGCAAATCAAACCACAGTAAGATACTACCTTACAGCAGACAGTATAGCTATTATTAAGAAGTGAAAATATAACAGATGTTTAGGAGGCTATGGAGAAAAGGAAACACTAATACGCTGCTGTTGGGAATATAAATTAGTTAAAGCATTATGGGAATCAATTTGGAAGTTTCCTAAACAACTTAAAACAGAACTACAATTTAAACCAAGCAACCCCGTTATTAGGTATATACCCAAAGGAAAACAGATTATTCTACCAAAAGACACATGCAGTCATGTTTATTGCAGCACTATTTACAATAGTAAAGACTTGGAATTACCCAAGATTCCCAGCAGTGTGGGATTAGATTGAGAAAATGTGGTACATGTACACCATGAAATACTATGCAACCATAAAAAATAGAATCATGTTCTTTGGAGCAACATTGATGCAGCTGGAAGCCATTATCCTAAGAAAATTAACACAGAAGCAGAAAAACAAATATTCTCACATATAAATGGGAGCTAACAATAGACACTGGAGGCTATTGGAGAAGGAAGGGTGCTGGGGGAAGGAGGAAAGAACTGAAAAACTATCTATTAGCTAATATGCTCACTACCTGGGGGATGGGTTGAATTATACTTGAAACCACATCATCACACAATAAACTCTTGTTATGAATCTGTGCATGTTCCTCCTAGATTCAAAATAGAAGTCATAATTTAACATTGATAATAATAATATTATATCATTATTGGTTACTTAATTGTGACTAATGTGTCACTAATGAAAGATTTTGATAATAAAAAAACTGCGTACAGGGACAGTTGCATATGAGAATTTTTGTACTATTTATCTAAAAGTGTTCTAAAATACAAAGTCTTTTAATTAAAACTAAAGCACACCAAGAAAAAAGAATATGAATAGAAGTTTCTCCAAAGAAGGCATATGGTTGAGCAATAAGCACATTAAAATATTTTCAAAATCATTAACTATTAGGAGAATGTTATTTAGCAAAATTAGATACCATATTACACTCATTATCATGAATAAAAGGTAATAACAAATGTTGGCAAGGATGTGGAGGATTTATAATCTTTGCATCAGCTACTATGAGTATAAAATGGTGCATACACATTGCAAATCATTTTCACAGTTTCTCAAAAAAATAAATACAGATTTATTGTATAATTCTATTGACTAATTCTAGTCAGGCTTGGGTCACAATTCCAAAAGACACCATCCCCAAAGTCATAATTCCAAATGATAAAATTCCTAAAGATTAAAATCCTTAAAGCCTAAAATTACAAAAATTTCAACTCCTAAAGATCAAAATGCCGAAAATATAAATTTGAAAAAAGTATTTAAAAGATATTTATTCACATTTTTATTAGGAGATTAATTTGAGAAACAAAATCATGACCAAACATTTCTTAGGCCACTTTGTAAAGTGGGCAAAAATAATACACATATTTTTGAAAATATAAACCCTTAGGTATGCTAATGATAACTGCATAACAGTTGTGAGCAGATAAATCCTATTCACAAAGAAATGTCATAAACAGAATGTATAAATGTAGATCATTATGGTTAGTAATTGCATGTACCCAGCTTTACAACTACATTTATCTGAAATATTGTGACAACCTGTCTTTTGACAAGATGGATCAAAAACTGTGATAGTTAACTATCATATATGCAGTTGCTCAAAGAGATCTTAATAAATTTTATCTTTCACAAAGCAGAGGTACAAAATGAAATCTCTATTTATTGAGAATGTCTCAATGTTTTATGAACATGCACAATGTTTTTTTACATACAAAGTCAACATTATAATAATGAACTTTCATGAATTTGAATTTCTGATGTCTAAGGCAGCAGAGAGAATGGCTCTTACAGCCATGAAAGAGAGACCAGTTTGCCTCTTGGATTAGATATTGCCAGGTCTCTGTCTGATTAGATGCTGAGTTTGTCCCGCAGACTCTGGCTGAGTGATGGATGAAAGGAGTACTCAGACACAAGTATGCAGTGTAAGAGCTGCTAAGGGACTGCCTGGAGAGTGAGCAGTCCCAATAAGCTGGAGCTGCTAGCTTTTATTTAGTGTAGATATAATGCCAAAAGCCTGGAGCCAACACAATTTGTAGGTAATTAACATTGTTCTCCATTGCAGGGAGCAGTCTCACTCACTGATGAACAAAAGTCAACACAAGTAAACAAGCCTATTTAGATAAACTCCCCCACATTCCCTTGTACCTAATCCTCACTGTTTGCCTCAGAGTATGAGAACACCTGCCTTCAGCTTATTCTCTTTTGAAGTTTGCAAAACCTTCTGAGCTTTGAAGGTTTGTGTCTTTCCCTATAGCTTCTCCCAACCCCCTGACCAATTTCCTACAATTAGATGGTGCTTACCAACTGTATTAGTCCATTCTCACACTGTTATAAAGATACAACTTGAGACTCAGTAATTTATAAACAAGTTTCAGTTGACTCACAGCTCTGCATGGCTGGGAAGGCAGGAGGAAACTTGCCAAACACTTATGAAACCATCAGATCTCATGAGAACTCATTCACTGTCATGAGAACAGTGTGGGGGAAACTGTCCCCATGATGCAATCACCTCCCACCAGATTCTTTTCTCAACACCTGAGGATTACAATTTAAGAGGCAATTTGGGTGGAGACAAAAATTCTAACCATGTCACAAACATTGAGGCAGATCTTCCCGACCTAGTCCACTCAGACTCACAAACTAACCTCTGGAAACACTCTCACATCCACAGTCAAAATAATGTTTTACCAGGTTTCAAGGTATTTCTTAATCTTAAATTGATGCCTAAAATCAAACCCGCAGGTCCGATCTTTGTCAACTTGGCAGCCATACACATCTTAAACCATATATAAATTCTACATAGACGATATGCAGGTAATAGTTTCACCTAATATGATGAAACTAACATGACAGAACACTCCTGTATAAAATTGAAAACATGCTAATCCCTTTCTCAGAATTTGCTTTCAGGGTTGTAACATTCAGAATTTTAATCTTTTGGAATTGTGATATTTTAGAAATTTAAGATGTTAGGAATTTTAGACTTTTAGGGTTTTGACTTATTTTATTCTTATGTGATTTCAACATTTGGGATTATGGTGTTTGATATTGGGTATTTTGAGATTGGGTATTTGCTGATGCCCCTCCTTCCCAACCCTTCAGCAGCAGCCTCTTGGCACAGAGAATCTGTGATCATGGCAGAGGGAGAACTTAGTGATTGTGGAATTTTGCATTAAAACTCAATGATTACAACACCACGCAGAATTTATCTGATGCTCATTGAAGGAACATTTAGATGAGCTTAACAAAAGAGGAGTCACCAATCCCAGTGGTCATAATTTGCATTTCAGCAAGCCTTGCCATCATTGGCTAAAGTGCTCTGGGATCCTAAATGAATGCAAAAGGTGTCTAGTCACACAGACTACAAGTCCTACGCAAGCCTTAGCGGTATCCCGGGCTCAGAACTAGTGTACTTGGGGGTCACCTTACCTAGTGATACACCAGATATATTGGCTGAGGGAGTGCTTGTGTCATCCCTACAACAACCCCAGGCAGTGCAGCTCACAACTTCAAAATAAGCCCTTCACTCTCATTAAGGAGAAGAGAGGGAAGAGAAAAGGATTTTGTCTTGCATTTTGGATACCTCCTTGGCCAAAATAAAAGAGAGTACTTGGAAGAGTCATAAGGCATCCATTACAGGCTATAGCTCCCACAAAACATTTCTAAACAGACCATGAGCCAGGAGGGAACCTACTGCCTTTAAGAGAAAGACCCAGTCCTAGCAGGATTTATCACCTGATCACTAAAGAGCCCAGGGACCTGGAATAATAAGTGGTTATATCAGGTAGTACAGGTCATAGATGTTGTATGAGACTCTGAGACATGTTCACTTTAGATGTGACCCAGCATATTCACAGATGTGGTGGCTATGAGGAGAGATCTCTTCTGCTTCAAAAACGGAGAGGAAAGAATAAAGGGGATTTTGACTTTCACTTTAGGTACCAGCTGAGTCATCGTAGGGAAGAACAACAAGAGGGTTCTTAGGGGCCCCTATTCCAGGCCTTGGCTCTTGCATGCTTTTTTTGAACTTACTCTGGGGCAGAAAGGAGCTCACTTCTCTGAAGTGTGAGTTCCAGGCTTGGCAGCATTCACCACAAAATAAATAGAGTCCTTGGGCCTTAAGTAAACACCAGTGGTACCCTAGCAGTACTCCCCATGGCCTGTGGTGGTAGTGGACATGGACAGAGACTCCTCTGCCTGGAGAAATGGGAGAAAAGAGTGGGAAGAATTTTGTCTTATGGTTTTGATGCCATCTTATCTGCAGTAGAATAGAGAACCAGGTAGATTTCTAAGGTTACTGACTTCAGGCCCTGGCCCCCAGACAGTATCTCTAAATGTGCCTGGGGCTTGTGTAGCTTGCTGCCTCAAAGAGAAAGACACAAGACTGGCTGAATTCATGACCTGCTGATTGTAGAGCCCTATGACCTTCAGCAAACATAGGCAGTAGTCAGGTAGTGGTTACAGCAGGGCTTGGGCAAGACTTAATGCTGTGCTGGCTTCAAGTTTGACTTAGCAAATTTCTAGTGGCTATGGCAAAAGGGATACTTGTGTTACTACTCCCTGATAGTTAACTTTTGAGGAGAAGAAAGTAAGGTGAGAGAACAAATGTCTCTGCCTTGTAATTCAGAGAATTCTTCCAGATTTTATCTAAGACCACTAAGATAGTACCTTTATGAGTCTGCAAGAACTACACCACCACTAGACTTAGGGTGCCCCAAATGAAGATATGGGTGCAGTGACCATAATTGTAGATCACAACGTGCAAGTCCCTTTGAATATCTGGAACACTTTCTCAAAAATGAGGTGTACAAACAAGCCCAGACTGCAAAGATTGCAATGCTCAAACACTGAAAAACATCCACAAGGATCAAGACTATACAGAAACACATGATCTCACCAAACAAACTAAATAAGGCACCAGGGCTCAATTCTAGAGAGATACAGGTAGGTGACTTTTCAGACAGGCCTTTCAAAGTAGCTGTATTGAAAAAAAACTCCAATAAAGTCAAATAGCTTATGAGTAATATGAAATTTTATGAATATACTACATTTTGTTTATTCATTTGTTAATTCATGGACATTTGGGTTATTTTAACATTTTGGCCATTATGAATAATGCTGCTATAAACATTTATGTGCATGTTTTTGTGAACATGTTTCCTTTTTTTGGAGGGGAGTTGTATAATTAACAGTAGAATAGTTGTAGATTATTAATCCCAAAAGATGCAAGGAAAAAATTCATAATTTTATCAGATAAATCTAGAAACAAAATAAAAACAATTTAAAATTATTAAGCAGAATTCCTGGGGCTGAAAAATGCAATTGATATACTGAAGAATGCAAGAATCTCTTAATAGCAGAATTGATCAAGAAGAAGAAAGGTTTTATGAGCTTGAGAACAGACTATTTGAAAATATACACTCAGAGAAGACAAAAAATAATAAAAAAGAATAAAGCACAGCAACAAGAACTAAAAATTGCCACAAAAGGCAAATTTAAGAGTTATTTGTTGTATAGAGGAGGTATAGAGAGTGATACCTGTACAAAGATCATTCAAAAAATAACAATAGAGAACTTCCCAAACTTAAAGAAAAATATCAATATTCAGGCACAAGTAGGTTAAGGAAAACCAAGTATTTAACCAAAAGAAGACTATCTAAAGGTATTTAATAAACAAACTCATAAAGGTAAGGGGAGAAAAAAGGCTCCTGAAAGCATCAAAAGAAAAGAAACAAATAACATACAATGGAGCTCCAATACTTTTTGCAGCAAACTTCTCAGTAGAAATCTTACAGGCTAGGAGAGAGTTGCACAACATATTTAAAGTGCTTAAGAAAAAAAAACTTTAACCCCAGAAGAGTATGTATGGTGAAAATATCCTTCCAACACAAAGGAGAAATAAAGACTTTCCCATTCAAGCAAAAGCTGAGAAATTTCAACACCAGACCTGTCCTCCAAGATAAAAGGACTTCTTCAATCAGAAACAAAAGGATGTTAATAAGCAATAATAAATCATTTGAAAGTACAAAACACACTGATAATTATAAGTACACACAAAAAAGTGTATTATAGCACTGTAATTTTGGTATGTAAAACACTCATATCTTAAATAGAAAGACAAAATGATGACTCAATCAAAACTATTAATAAAAATATTTTTAATACATAGTATAATAAGATATTACTGGAAGCAACAAGAAGAAAAGAAGGAAGGAAGACAAAATTAAAATATAGAAATGTATGAGTTTTGTTTTTACTTGATAGAATATTTGTTTATACAATCAGTGTGAGGTGTCATTATTTTAAAATAATGGAATATAATATATTATTTTCAAGCTTATGGTAAATCAAATCTAAAAACATCTAAAAACACACAATGTATTCACACAAAATAAAGTTCAGGAAATTAAATTATTCCACCAGAGAAAATCACCTCCAGTAAAAGCAAGACAGGAATAAAGTGTAGACCACAAAACAACCAGAAAACAAACAACAAGATGTCAGGAGTAAGTCCTTAATTATTAACAATAACGTGGAATGTAAATGAACAAAATTCTCCAATCAAAAGACATAGACTAGCTGAATGAATAAAAAACAAGAGCCAGTTACCTATTGCCTACACAAAATACATTTCACATATAAAGACACACATAGATTAGAAATGAAAATATGGAGAAAGATATTCCATGACAATGGAAACCAAAAAGAGCAGACGCATCTATACTTATATCAGTTAAAATACATTTCAAGACAAAGACCATAAAAAAGATAAAGAAGGTCATTTTATAATGCAGCAAAATAATCTAACAAATGTAAATATACATGCACCAAATACTGAACCACCCAGATATAGAAATCAAATATTATTAGAGCTAAAGAGAGAAATAGATTCCAATAAAATAATAATATGTGTATGCTTCAACACTCCAATTTCAACATTGCACAGATCATCCAGAGAGAAAATAAACAAAAGAAATGTCAGATGTATGCTGCACTACAGAACAAATGGACTGGATAGTTATTTACAGGACATTTTATCTAATAGCTACAGAATGCCTTCTTCTCCTCAACACTTGGATTAATCTTAAGGGTAGACTATGTGTTATGCAACAAAATAAGTCTCAAAAAATTGAAAAAAGTTGGAATAATATCAAGAATCTTCTCAAACCCAATGTCAAAAATAGTAATAATAATAAAACCAGAAATCAATAAAGAAGAAATCTGAAAACTATACAAACACATAGAAATTAAACAATAAGCTCCTGAGTGACCAGTAGGACACTTCACTAAATGAAGTCATTTAGAAGTAAATTTATTGAGAAAAAAGAGAATGGAAAGACAATGTACCAAAACTAGTGGAATGCAGCAAAAGGAGTACTAACAGGGAAATTTATAGCTACAAGTATGTACATCAAAAAAGAAGAAAGACTTTAAATAAACAACATAAGAATGCATATTAAAGAACTTGAAAAGCATGAGAGAATAAAATCTAAAGTTAATAGAGGAAAACAAATAATAAATATGAGAGCAAAAAGTTAAATTGAACAGAATTTTAAGAATGAATTACATAAAAATTTGTTAATTTTTTTGGAAAGATAAACTAAATTTATAAAACTTCAGCTGGACTAAATGAGAAAAAAGAGAAGACGCAAACAAATTGAATCAGAAATACAAAAGGAGACATTTTTATCAATACTGCATAAATTAAAAGGATCATTAGAGGTTATCATCAGCAACTATATACCAATAAATTGGAAAACCTAGAAAGTGGATAAATTCCTAGACATATGTAAGCTACCAAGATTGAATCCTGAAGCAATCCAAAACCTGAAAAGACCAAGAGTTGTAACGATGTCTAAGCCATAATAAAAAAGTCTCCCAGCAAAGAATAGCCAAAGAATCAATGGCTTTACTGCCGAATCCTACAAAACATTGAAAGAAGAAAAAAATACAAATCCTACTCAGACTACTGCAAAATAATAGAAGTAAGGGAATACTTCCAAACTCATTCTATGAGACCCATATTACCCTGATACCAAAAGCAAAGACACATCAGAAAAAGAATACTATAGGCCAATATCCCTGATGAAAAAGTGCACAAAAATTTTCAATAAAAAACTAACAAACTAAATTCAACAACACACTAAAAATGTCATTCATCGTGACCAAGTGAGATTTACCCATGGAGTGCAAGAATGGTTTAACAGATGCAAAACAATCAATGTAATACATTATAACAACAGAATGAAGAACAACAATCACGTGATTATCTCAATTGATGCTGAAAAACCATTTGATAAAACTCAATATCCCTTTATGATAAAACCCCTCAAAAATTGAGTATAGAGGGAATATGCCTCAGCATAATAAAAACGATGTACAACAGAACCACAGTTAGTATCATACTGCATAAGGAAAAACTGAAAGCCTTTGCTCGAAGATGTGCAACAAGACAAGAACGACCACTTTCCTTGTTATTTAATATACTATTGGAAGTTCTAGCAAGATAAATCATACAGGAGAAAGAAATGAAAGTGATCTAAGTTGGAAAGAAAGAAGTCAAATTATCTTTGAGATGATATAATCTTAATATTTGGAAAAATCTAATGACTTCACCAAAAACTGTTAGAATGGATTAACCAATTCAGTAAAGTTTCAGGATAGAAAAATAACATGCTAAAATCAGTAGCATTTTTATATGCCAGCAGCAAACAATCTGAAAAAGAGGCCAAGAAAATTATCTTATTTATAATAATTACAAATGAAATGAAAAGCCTAGGAATTAAATTAACCAAGAAAGTAAAATGTTTTTGCAATGAAAACTATAAAACACTGATAAAATATATTGAATAGAACAGAAAAAAAAATAGAAAGATATTTCAAGTTCATAGGTTGGCAGCACCAATAGTGTTAAAATGACCATACTACGCAAAGTGATCTACAAATTTGATGTAATCCTATCAATATGGCAGTGGCATTCTTCACAGAAATAGAATAATTAATCCCAAAATTTATATGGAACCATAAAAAGCCCAGAATAGCCAAAGCTATTCTAAGTCAAAAGAACAAAACTTAAGGTCTCACATAGCCTGAATTCCAATTATTCTCCAGAGCTATGGTAACCAAAACAGCATAGTACTGACATAAAAACAGACATGTACACCAGTGAAACAGAATAGAGAATCCAGAAATAAATCCACACACATGCAGTGAACTAATATTTGACAAAGTTGTCAAGACCATTCATTGAGGAATGGACAGTCACTTCCATAAATGGTGCTAGCAAAACTGAATATCTGTATGTAGAAGAATGAAACTAGTCCCCTATTTCTTGTCATATCCAACAAACAAATCAAAATAGATTAAACACAAATCTAAGACTCCAAAATATGAAACTACTAAAAGAAAATTTTGAGGAAACACTCCAAGACAATGAACTGTGCAAAGATTTCTTGAGTACTACCCCATAAGCACTGGCATCCAAAGCAAAAATGAACAATTGGGATTATATCAAGTTCCAGCTCTCCTGAACAGTGAATGAAGCAATCACAAAAGTAAAGAGGCAACCCACAGAATGGAAGAAATTATTTGCTATCAGTCAGATATGGATTAATAACTAGAATAGATAAGGAACTCAAACAACTCAATGAGGAAAAATCTAATAATCTAATATAAAAAAGGGCAAAATATCTGAACAGATGTTTCTCCACAGAGGACATACAAATGGCAAGTAGGTATCTGAAAAGGTGCTCAACACCATTATTAACCAGAGAAATGCAAATCAGAAATACAATGAAATATCATCTCACACCAGTTAAAATGACTTTTATGCAAAAGACATGCAATAGCAAACCCTGGTGAGGATGTGGAGAAAAGGGACCCCTCATACACTGTTGGTGGAAATATAAATTAGTACAATCCCTATGGAGAATAGTTTGGAAGTTCCTCAAAAAACTAAAAAATAGAGCTAGCATATAATCCAGCAATCCCACTGCTAGAAATACACCAAAAAAAAAAAAAAAAAGAATATTAAGGCATCAAAGAGATATTTGCACTCTCATGTTTATTGCAGCCCTATTCACATTAGCCAGGATTTTGAAGCAACCTAAGTGTCCATCACCAGATGAATGGATGAAGAATATGTGGTGCTTATACATAATGGAGTACTATTCAGCCACAATAGAATGTTTCTGTTATTTGCAATAATATGTATGAAAATGGAGGACAATTAATGGATAAGCACAGACTGACTAGAATTAAAAAAAAAAAAAGAATCAGGGTATTTTGTTAATGAAATAAGCCAGGTGCAGAAAGATGAAGTTTATATTTTCTTATTTATTTGTTAGAGGTAAAAATTAAAACAATTGAGCTCATGGAGATAGAGAGTAGAATAATGGTTAGCAGAGACTGGGAATGAAGGAATGGGGGAGAGGTAAGAATGGTTAATAAGTACAAAAATATAGTTAGATTGTATAAGATCTAGTAGTTGTTAGCACAACAGGGTGACTACAGCAAACAATAATTTGCTGCATATTTTAAAATAACTAATAGTATAGTTACATTGTTTGTAACATAAAGAAAAATAAATTCTTTAGCTGATGGATAACTCATTTACCTTGATATCACTATTATGCAGTGTATGCTGCTTGTATCATATCATATACACTATAAATATAAACACCTACTATGTAGCCACAAAAATTAAAAGTAAGAAACATCTAGCAAGGCTGACAAAAAGAAATAGCAAAAATTAATAATATAAGGAATGAAATATAATACGTCACCACAGACACTGTAGACATCATGAGGATAAGAAATGAACAATTTTAGATTCATAAATTTGAAAACTGAAATAAAATTAACAATTTTCTCTAAGACTAAAAGCTACCACAGTTCACTCAACATAAAATAGATCATTTGAATAGTCCCATATCAATTAAATAAATAGAATTTGTAATTTATAACCTCCTCATACAAGACAGCTTTAGGTCCAGGGTATTTCCAATTTTACACAAACTTTTTGAGAAAACAGAAAATTAAGAATACTTTTCAAATAACTTTATCACTTTCTTCTTTAATTTCAATAAATGATATCTCACTGTGGTTTTAACTTTGAGTTATTTAGTGGATAATGTTGAAGTATCACTAGACATGTATTAGAAGAACTAAACAATTTAAAGAAACTAGAACTAATACCAAATGCTTGTGCAACTTCAAGGAAATTCAATAAATAGCATACTACTTTTTAGGATGTAAGATGCTATAGTCATTCTGAAAATTGTTATGCAAATTTTAAAAAATAAAACTAAACATGCAATTACACTAAGACCCAGTAATCTTGGGTATTTACCCCAGAAAAAAATAAAAGTTTATGATCCCCAAAACATATATACATGAATTTTACAATAGTTTTATTTTTAATAACTCTGTACTGGAAACAATCAAACTGTTTCTCAAGAGGAAAATGCTTAATCTGTGATGTATCCATGAAATACTATTAGCAATGAAGAGAATAAATTATTGATCTATGAAAAACACAAAAATGTGGCTTTACATCAAAGGGCATTTTGCTGAGTAAAAAGCAACTATCAAAAAGTCACCTACTGTATGATTCTATTTATATAACATTTTCAAAATAACAAATGTATTAAGATGGAGAATAGTCTAGGGATTGATATGGTTTAGGGATGGTGATGGGGGAGGTAGATAAGTGTGACTATAAAAGGGTAGCACAATGAAAGTCCGTGCTGTGATGAAATAATTATTCTGTAATATTTACTATGGTAGTGGTTACATAAACCTACACACGCACTCTTTGCACCAAAGTTTATTTCCTGCTTTTGATATTGTATTATATTTATGTAAGATGTAATAATTGGTGGGAATTGTTACAGGTCTGGCAAGAATATTGAAGCTGGTCACCATTTAAGGCAAGCCCTGCCATCTAGTTGCTGGAGGCTCTTCTACCTTCCTTGAATTTATTTTTTTCATCCTTTTATAATGCCCTCTTCATATCCTTGCTTAGCTTCAACAGCCTCTAACAACTGTTACTTTTGTACTTTAATCCCTTATTGGTGGGGCAATAAATTTTGTTCTTTGATCTCTTGACTGGCCTCTTGAGTAAGCTCTGACAAATGTATTGTCTGTCAGGACAATATTAGGTTGCATAAAAACCCCTATCACTACCAAATTAAAGAACCTGATGTGGGAGATTTCAATCTTTTTGTGTGCCTAATTAGATGGCTTTATCACATTTTAACGATAAGGTGGAACAAATAGAAAACATCTTCATCAAGATCAGCCATGACTGAATAGAGAAAAAAGTAGTTTTGGTGTCTGATTACTGAAGGCAGAGGAAATAAGTTTTTAAACCTGACAATTATCCCAGTATAGTGAGCTGTATTACTGTTTGAGTCTTGCAAATAATCTTTGAGAGGGAAAAATGGAATATTACAAGGTTGTGGTATCATAAGGGTATGCAGTCAAGGGGAATCCACCTTGGAATTGCCCCCCTCTTTATGAGTATATTTGTCCATTTCATGCTGCAGATAAAGACATACCTGAGACTGGGAAGAAAAGGAGGTTTAATAGACTTACAGCCCACATGGCTGGGGAGGCCTCACAGTCATGGCAGAAGGCAATGACAAGCAAGTCACATCTTACATGGATGGTGGTAGAGAAAAAGAGAGCTCATGCAGGAAAACTCACATTTTAAAACCATCAGATCTCATGACACTTATTCACTCTCATGAGAACAGCATGGGGGAGACATGCCACATGATTCAGCTATCTCCTACTGGTCCCTCCAATAACATGGGAATTATGGGAGCTACAAGATGAGATTTGAGTGAATACACAGAGCCAAACCATATCATTCCATGCCTGGCCCCTCTCAAATCTCATGTCTTCATATTTCAAAACCAACCATGCCTTCCCAACAGTCCCCCAAAGTCTTAAACCATTTCAGCATTAACTCAAAAGTTCACAGTCCAAAGTCTCATCTGAGACAAGGAACTCCCTTCCACCTATGAGCCTGTAAAATCAAAAGCATGTTAATTACTTCCTAGAGACATTAGGTAAATATAACCTTTCCAAATGGGAGACATTGGCCAAAACAAAGGGATTACAGGATTTATGCAATTCCAAAATCTAGCCAGGCAGTCAAATCTTAGAACTCCAAAATGATCTCCTTTGACTTCATGTCTCACATGGATGCAAGAGGTGAGTTTCAATGGTCTTGGGCAACTCTGTTCTTGTGGCTTTGCAGGATACAACCTCCCTCCCTGCTGGCTCCCTTCCCAGGATGGCATTGAGTGTCTGCAGCTTTTTCAGGTGCATGTTGAATGCTGTCAGTAGGTCTACCATTCTGGGGTCTGGAGGACAATGGCCCTCTTCTCACAGCTTCACTAGGTGGCTCCCCAGTAGGGACTCTGTGTGGGGCATTGACCCCACATTTCCCTTCCACACTGCCATAGCAGAGTTTCTCCATATGGGCACAGTGCCTGCAGCAAATTTGTACGTGGGCATCTAGGCATTTCCATACATCCTCTGAAATCTAGGCAGAGGTTCACAAACTCCAATTCTTGACTTCTGTGCACTTTGAGACTCAACATCATGTGGAAGCTGCCAAGGCTTAGGACTTCAACCCTCTGAAGCAGCAGTCCAAGCTGTACCTTGATTTCTTTTAATCATGGCTGGAGAAGCTTGGACACAGGGAACCAAGTCCCTAGACTGCACACAGCATGAGGACTCTGGGCCTGGCCCATGAAAGCACTTTTTCCTCCTGAGCTTCTATGCCTGTGATGGGCTGCTGTGAACACTTCTGATGTAACCTGGAGATATTTTCCCTATTGTCTTAATGAGTAACATTCTGCTCCTTGTTACTTATGCAGATTTATGCAGCCAACTTGAATTTATTTTCAGAAAACTGGATTTTGTTTTCTATTGCATTGTCAGGTAGTAAATTTTCCCAATACTTATACTCTGCATCCCTTATGAAACTGAATGCCTTTAACAGCATCCAAGTCACATCTTGAATGTTTTGCTGCTTAGAAATTTCTTATGCCAGATACCCTAAATCATTTCTCTGAAATTCAAAGTTCCACAAATCTCTAGGGCAGGGGAAAATGCCATCAGTCTCTTTGCCAAAACATAACAAGAGTCGCTTTTGCTCCAGTTCCCAACAAGTTTCTCATTTCCATCTGAGCCCACTTCAACCTGGACTTCATTGTCCATATTACTATCAGCATTTTGGGTAAAGACATTCAACAAGGCTCTAGGGAGTTCTAAACTTTCACACATTTTCTATCTTCTTCTGAGCCCTCCAAACTGTTCCAACCTTTGCCTGTTACCCAGCGCTAAAGTTGCTTTTACATTTTCAGGTATCTTTTCAGCAGCACCCCGCTCTACTGGTACAAGTTTACTGTATTAATCAGTTTTCACACTGTCGATGAAGACACATCTGAGACTGGGAAGAAAAAGAGGTTTAATGGACTTACAGTTCCACATGGCTGGGGAGGCCTCACAATCATGGCAGAGGGCAAGAAGGAGCAAGTCACTTCTTACATGGATTATGGCAGGCAAAAAGAGAGAGCTTGTGCAGGGAAACTCCCATTTTTTAAACCCTCAGATATTGTGAGACTGACTCACTATCACAAAAACAGCATGGGAAAACCTGCCATCATGATTCAATTATCTCTCACTGAATTCCTCCCACAATATGTGGAAACTATGGGAGCTACAAGATGAGAGTTGGGTGGGGACAGGGAGCCAAACCATATCAATGGGGCATCAAGTCTGCAAGAGTAAACTGCCAAAACCTCGTCTGAAGGGAAAGTTTCCTAGCTTAGATTATGAGGATCAATTTATACATTTGACCACTGACTGGTCCCTAACTCAAGAATAGAGGAAACAAATAAAGATACTGTTAGCTGGTCACGGAGCTATGTTTGACATCATAAACGCCTGGATCTAGGGAAGCACATGAGAGAGCAGGGGATATTCATACTAGAGTCTTGATGCTCTAGCCCTTTGGAGATGATTATGGATGGGACATTTAAATCATGTACTAGCATCTTGCTCAAGAAAAAAGAGAATGAGTTAGAGTCACACCCAGTGGCTAGTCTTTCTTTTGTTCACATGGCGTAAGACAGTCCAATAACAACCACCAGGATAGGAAACCAGAAGTCTATCATTGCCAACTCTCCTTTAGGATATATTCACCATAATTGCCAAGAAACTCATCTTTTTCTGCAACACAGCTTGGCCCAGAACAATACTATCTTGTAATTAGACCTTTTTATTTAAGGAAAAGAAGATGGTTGGAAATTCCCCCAAGGTCTCAGGGAAACCAGACATTATTCCTCCCCCAATGAAATGGCTCTATATTAAGATAATTCTCTTTAAGACCAATGTTGAATATGTTATGCCCATGTTTATAAAAAGGGTGTGGGGAACCTAACATAGTGACTCTGTATTAGGAAATGTGCCTCCCACCAACAGCTATTCTTTCTTAAAATCTAGCTCAAGGATTATCTCTAAAATCTCTTATGCTTATGCTTCTCCTAGTGATCTTGCCCCGTCAGATTTACAGTCTTCTACTACACCCCCTCTGACACGGTTTGGCTGTGTCCTCACTCAAATCTCAACTTGAATTGTATCTCCTGGAATTCCCCTGTGTTGTGGAGAGACTCAGGGGGAAGCAATTAAATCATGGGGGTCCGTCTTTCCCATGCTATTCTTGTGATAGTAAATAAGTCTTACAAGATCTGATGGGTTTATCAGGGGTTTCTTCTTTGGCTTCTTCCTCATTTTCTCTTGTCACTGCCATATAAGAAGTGCCTTTCACCTCCCGCCATTATTTTGAAGCCTCCCCAGTCTTGTATTACTGTAAGTCCAATTAAATTTGTTTTACTTCCCGGTCTCTGGTATGTCTTTATCAGCAGCATGAAAACTGGCTAATATAGTAAATTGGTATCAGTAGAGTGGGGCATTGCTGGAAAGATGCCCAAATATTGGGAAGCAACTTTGAAACTGTATAATAAGCAGAGATTGAAACAGTTTAGAGGGCTCAAAAGACGACAAGAAAATGTGCAAAAGCTTGGAAAGTCCTAGAGACTTATTGAACACTTTTGCTCAAAATTCTGATAGCAATAGGGACAATAAAATCCAGGCTGAAGTGGTCTCAGATAGAGATGAGAAACTTGTTGGGAACTGGAGCAGAGGTGACTCTTGTTATATTTTAGCAAACAGAATGAGAGCATTTTGCCCTTGCCCTAGAGATTTGTGGAACATTGAACTTGAGAGAAATGACTTGGGTATCTGGCAGAAGAAATTTCTAAGTAGTAAAGCATTCAAGATGTGACTTGGGTGCTGTTAAAGGCATTCAGTTTCGTAAGGGAAGCCTGACTATAAAATAGAAAAGAAGACCCGATTTTCGGGAGAAATTCAAGCTGGCTGCAGAAATTTGCTTAAGTATCAACGGGCCTAATGTTAATAGCAAAGACCACGGGAAAAATGTCTTCAGGCCATGTCAGAGACCTTCACAGCAGAACCTCGTATCACAGGCAATGGAGGTCAAGGAGGGAAAACGTGGTTACTTGGGCCTGGCCCAGGGTCCCTGTGCTGTGTGCAGCCTAGGGACTTGGCGCCCTGTGTCCCAGCTGCTCCAGGCTTGGCTTAAAGGGGCCAAAATACAGCTCAGGCTGTGGCCTCAGAAGGTGAAAGCCCTAAGCCTTGGCAGATTCCACATGTTGTTGAGCCTGTGGGTATACAGAAATCAATAATTGAGGTTTGGAAGCCTCCACCTAGACTTCAGAAGATGTACAGAAATTCCTGGATGCCCAGGTAGAAGGTTGCTGCATGGCAGGCTCTCATGGAGAACTTCTGCTTGGGCAGTGTGGAAGGGAAATGTGGGGTTAGAGCCCTCACACAGAGTCCCTACTTGGGCACCATCTAGTGGAGTTGTGAGAAGGCCACCATCCTCCAGATCCCAGTATATTAGATCTACTTACAGCTTGTACCATGTGTCTGTGTCTGGTAAAGCCACAGACAATGTCAGCCTGTTACAGCAGCCAGGAAGGGGGCTATAACCTGCAAAACCACAGGGGCAGAGCTGTCCGAGACTATGGGAACCTGCCTCTTTCATAAGTGTGACCTAGATGTGAGACTTGGAGTCAAAAGAGATCATTTTGAAGCTTTAAAATTTGACTGTCCCACTGTATTCCAGATTTCATGGGCCCTGTAACCCTTTTGTTCTGGTAAATCCCATTTAGAATGGCTGTATTTACCCAATACCTGTACCTCCATTGTATTTAGGAAGTAGCCAGCTTGCTTTTGATTTTACAGGCTCATATGTAGAAGGGTGTTGCCTCAGATAAGACTTTGGACTGTGGACTTTTGGGTTAATGCTGAAATTAGTTAAGACTTAAGACTTTGGGGAGCTGTTGGGAAGGCATAATTGGTTTTGAAATGTGAGGACATGAGATTTGGAGGGGCCAGGGGCAAAATAATATGGTTTGGCTGTGTTGCCACCCAAATCTCAACTTGAATTTTGTCTCCCAGAATTCTCTTGTGTTGCAGGAGGAAACCAGCAGAGGTAATTGAATCATTGGGGATAGTCTTTCCCATGTTATTCTTGTGAGATCTGATCAATTTATCAGAGGTTTCCACTTTTGCTTCTTCTTCATTTTTCTTTCCACCACCATGTAAGAAGTGCCTTTTTCCTCCTGCCATGAGTCTGAGGCCTCTCCAGCCATGTGGAACTTTAGGTCCAATTAAACCTCTTCTTCCTGCCAGTCTCAGATATGTCTTTATGAGCACCATGAAAACAGACTAATTCAGCCTCCATATCAACCTATACTTCACTTCATAAGGAGCACAATCTTATTGGGACAATTTGAAGTGGAGCATGGTACCACCCACCTGAAATGAAAAACAGACTACTTCTCCTCAGGGAAGTAGCAAATGAAGAGTTGAGATCATTTGAATCCATGTCTCTTTCACATTTCAAATTTATCCCAATGCAAACAAAGGTGAGGACAATTCTCTGAGGACCACCCCCCCAAGGTATATGGAGGAATTAAAGGACTTGTCTTTTAAGGTAACCTAGGGTAACATAGACATGGTCTTATAAAATTACAAACATTGGCCATGGGTCCCCATATCCCCATGCATAACCTACTAAATATGGCTTTTGTGGTCTTCAATAACTGAGACAGGGCAAAAGAGGCACATAGGAATCAAGGTGACTCAGAGAGAGACTAAAGACAGGGCCAATTTTTGGCCATTGCTATGGGGGAAATACTCCCACCTCCAGCTAATCCTAGGAGAAACCCCAAAGGCTCTGCTGTACCTGTAGAAAATCAAAACACTGGAGCCTGGAATGCCAAGTGCGTAAAGGGCCCACAGGCTTGCAATCCCTCTGGGTCCTGTCAATGTGGCAAAAAGCGGGGGAGGCAATGGAGAAAGGTCTATCCTCAACTTTGAAGGGAGGATGGGACTCCTAATGCCTTACTGCCCCTGGCAAAAGACTGAAGGGGTCCAAGGAAGACAATGACTCTGATGAGGCAATCAGTCTCAATTGTAGCAACAGAGGCTTGGATAACCCTGGATATGGCAGGTAAATACATTCATTTCCTGTGGATACAGGGTCTGGACTGTAAGTTCTCACTTTCTGTCCTGAACCCCTATCTGCCAAATGCTGCAGTATCATTGGTGTTGGCAAACTCCAGACCACAATTTTTCATTCTACTCCTAAATTGTAAATTTAGGGCTAGTACAAAAAGCATTTTAAGGGTATGGGAACCAATAATGTTTAATGAGGTAGAAAGAGACTTTCATCAAACTCTGAGGGTGAAATACTCCCTCAGTATAAATTCAGAATACATCATCTATCAAGCAAAAATAAAAAAAACAAAAAAAGCATGGTAGGTCTTAAGACATAGAAGAATTACTCAAGTAATCAATTGCAACCTAATTAAGTAGTGCATCTCAGGTGCTCCTGAGTACAACAGCAGAAAAAACTTAGAGAAATGAGAACTCAGGTGTGCTTATCAAGAACAAAGAAATTGTTTTATTTGAGTCTTCACAGAAACCCTTGAGGCAGACTCCAAGCTATTTACAAGAAGCACTGGAGGATTTAAATATTCTGTTCAAGAAATAAACAGGCAACCAGGACCCAAAGCATCAGAAAGTTAAACAGCCTTCTTTGTTCTTTATCTTTGAATCTTTTATTTTGGTACAATTATGTTACACTTTGTTTTGCTCATAATTTTTCCCACAAGAGAAGGGGGTGGAGTAAGCCTACCCAGATGGGAAAGAAACACTTTGCTCAATATATGGTATTGCTACTAATCTTTGGGACTTACTTGTTTAACTCCCTTGTAAGCTTTGTGTCTTTTAGGTTGCAACAGTTTCACATCTAAATGACAGTCATGCGGGAATTCCAGCCTGTCTATTGGAGGATATGACCAATAATGCTTAAATGAGGTAGAAAGAGACTTTCAGACCTTGGCTCAGCAGGGATATTGCTGCCTCTCAGCATGAAGCAGCTCTAGAAGAAATGATCTAGTCCCTCAACAACCCATAGGAATATGGACCCAAAGACTCTGAAAGAGAAAATAAAGTAGATTAGATAGGGTGGCGATAACCTTCCTAGACAGGAAACAGAAGAACTTGTTAAATTGATAGAAAGAACAAACTATCCAACAGTGCACTGATCACATCCCGAGCTCACGGTTAAAACATACTGCAGAGTAAGGTGATAGGTAGGGGTCCAGTTTCTGCTTTCTGCACATTGCTAGCCAGTTTTCCCAGCACCATTTATTAAACATGGAGTCCTTTCCCCATTGCTTGTTTTTCCCGGGTTTGTCAAAGATCAGATGGTTGTAGATGTGTGGGATTTCTTCTGGGGTCTCTGTTCTGTTTCATTAGTCTATGTCTCTGTTTTGGTAGCAGTACCATGTTGTTTTGATTACTGTAGCCTTGTAGTACAGTTTGAAGTCCAGCAGTGTGATGCCTCTGGCTTTGTTCTTTTTGGTTAGGATTGGCTTGGCTACGCAGAGTCTTTTGTGATTCCGTATGATGTTTAAAGTGTTTTTTTCCAGTTCTGTGAAGAAGGTCATTGGTAGCTTGATGGGGATAGCATTTAATCTATAGATTACTTTGGGCAGTATGGCCATTTTCACGATATTGATTCTTCCTAGCCATGAGCATGGAATATTTCTTTATCTGTTTGTGTCCTCTCTTATTTCATTGAGCAGTGGTTCTTCTTGAAGCGGTCCTTTAAATACTTTGTTAGTTGTATTCCTAGGTATTTTATTCTCTTTGTAGCAATTGTGAATGGGAGTTCATTCTTGACGGGAGTTCATTCTTGATTTGGCTCTCTGTTTGTCTGTTATTGGTATATAGGAATGCTTGTGATTTCTGCATATTGATTTTGTATCCTGAGACTTTGCTGAAGTTGCTTATCAGTTTGAGAAGATTTTGGGCTGAGACAATGGGGTCTTCTAGATATACAATCATGTCATCTGCAAATAGAGACAATTTGACTTCCTCCTTTCCTAATTGAATACCCTTTATTTCTTTTTCTTGCCTGATTGCTCTGGCTAGAACTTCAAATGCTATTTTGAATTGGAGTGGTGAGAGAGGACATCCTTGTCTAGTGCCTGATTTCAAAGGGAATTCTTCCAGCTTTTGCCCGTTCAGTGTGATATTGGCTGTACGTTTGTCATACATAGCTTTTATCATTTTATGATACATTCCATCAACACATAGCTTATTGAGAGTTTTTAGCATGAAGTGCTGTTGAATTTCATCAAAAGCCTTCTCTGCATCTATTGAGATAATCATGTGGTTTTTGTCTTTGGTTCCATTTATGTGATGGATTACATTTGTGGATTTGTGTATGTGTAACCAGCCTTGAATCCCCGGATGAAGCCTACTTGGTCGTGATGAATAAGCTTCTTGATGTACTGTTGCAATCTGTTTGCCAGTATTTTATTGAAGATTTTTGCATCCATGTTCATCATGGATATTGGCCTGAAGCTTTCTTTTTTAGCTGAGTATCTGCCTGGTTTTGGTATCAGGATGATGTTGATCTCATAAAATGAGTTAGGGAGGCTTCCCTCCTTTTGTATTGTTTGATACAGTTTCAGAAGGAATGGTACCAGATCCTCTTTGTACATCTGGTAGAATTCGGCTGTGAACCCTTCTGGACCTGGGCATTTTTGGTTGGTAGGCTATTGATTGCTGCCTTTTCTTCAGCCCTTGTTACACTAAAATTAACTCCAGATGGATCAAAGATTTAAACATAAAACCTTACACCATAAAAACACTAGAAGAAAACATATGCAAAACCATCCAGGACATAGGCATAGGCAAGGACGTCATGACTAAAACACCAAAAGCAATGGCAATAAAAGCCAAGATAGACAAATGGGATCTAATTAAACTCCAGAGCTTCTGTACAGCAAAAGAAAGCATCATTAGAGCGAATCAGCAACCAATAGAATGGGAAACGATTTTTGCAATCTACCCATCTGACAAAGGGCTAATATCCATAATCTACAAAGAACGAATACAGATATACAAGAAACAAACAAACAATCCCATTCAAAAGTGGCCTAAGGAAATGAACAGACATTTTTCAAAGAAGACATATATGAGGCCAATAAACATATGAAAAAAATGCTCATCATCACTGGTCATTAGAGAAAGGCAAAACAAAAACACAATGAGATACCATCTCACGCCAGTTAGAATGGCGACCATTAAAAAATCTGGAGACAACAGATGCTGGAGAGGATGTGGAGAAACAGGAACACTTTTACACTGTTGGTGGGAGTGTAAATTAGTTCAGCCATTGTGGAAGACAGTGTGGGGATTCCTCAAGGATCTAGAAATAGAAATTCCATTTGACCCAGCAATCCCATTACGATTATATATCCAAAGGATTATAAATCATTCTATTATAAAGGCACATGCACATGTATGTTCATTGTGGCACTGTTTACAATAGCAAATACCTGGAACCAACCCAAATGCCCATCAATGATAGACTGGACAACAAAAATGTAGCACATATACACCATGGAATACTATGCAGCCATTAAAAATAATGAGTTTGTGTCCTTTGTAGGAACATGGATGAATCTGGAAACCATCATTCTCAGCAAACTGACACAAGAACAGAAAATCAAACACTGCATGTTCTCACTCATAGGAGGGTGCTGAACAATGAGAACACATGGACACAGGGAGGGGAACATCACACACTGAGTCTTTTGCGGGGGACTAGGGGAGGGACAGTGGGGAATAGGGAGGTTGGGGAGGGATAACATAGGGAGAAATGCCAGATGTAGGTGACAGGGGGATGGAGGCAGCAAACCACATTGCCATGTGTGGGGGTTTGTTGCCTCCATTCCTTCGTCACCTACATCTGGCATTTCTCCCTGTGTTATTCCTCCCCACCCTCCCCACTTCCCCACTGTCCCTTCCTTAGCCCCCTGCAACAGACCTCAGTGTGTGATGTTTTCTTCCCTGTCCTCATGTGTTCTCATTGTTCAACACCTGACTATGAGAGAGAACATGTGTTATTTGGTTTTCTGTTCTTGTGTCAGTTTGTGGAGAATGATGGTTTCCAGATTCATTCATGTCCCTACAAAGGACATGAACTTGTCATTTTTTATGGCTCCATAGTATTCCATGGTGTATATGTGCCACATGATCTTTGTCCAGTCTAACATCAGTGGGCATTTGGGTTGGTTCCAGGTCTTTGCTAATGTAAACAGTGTCGCAGTGAACATACGTGTCCATGTGTCTTTATAATAGAATGATTTATAATCCTTTGGATATATACCCAGTAATGGGATTGCTGGGTCAAATGGAATTTCTATTTCCAGATCCTTGAGGAATTGCCACACTGTCTTCCACAACGTTTGAACTAATTTACACTCCCACCAACAGTGTAAAAGTGTTCCTTTTTCTCCACATGCTCTCCAGCAACTGTTGTCTCCAGATTTTTTAATGATCGCCATTCTAACTGGTGTAGATGGTATCTCAATGTGGTTTTGATTTGCATTTCTCTGATTACCAGTGATAATAAACTTTTTTTTATATGTTTGTTGGCCTCCTAAATGTCTTCTTTGGAAAAGCGTCTGTTCTTATCTTTCACTCACTTTTGATTGGGTTTGTTTGTTTGTTTCCTGTGGATCTGCTTCATTTCTTTGTAGATTCTGGGTGTTAGGCCTTTGTCAGATGGGTAGATTGCAAATTTTTTTTCCCCATTCTGTTGGTTGCCAGTTCACTCTAATCATTGTTTCGTTTGCTGTACAGAACCTCAGGAGTTTAATTAGAATCCATTTGTCTATTTTGACTTTTGTTGCCATTTTATAGCTACGGGGTAAATGTATGAAAGTAGGAATTTATATAAGTGGTTTTGAAATTTCCAAATATCTTTACAGGATTACTAATATCACAGTAATTATATTACTGGAATCAAACATGTAATTACTATAATTAACAGCTGAATACAATTTTATACAGTGACTTTGGTAAACAGTTCCTCGAAATGTTATCCATATATTTATTATATTATTCAACAATTCTACTCATAAGAATATGTCCAAAAGAATTAAAAACATGTTCTTGCAGTATTGTTTCTAGAAGCATTATTCATAATAGCAAAAAGGGTACAACAAAAAATTTTATCAACTAAAGAATGGGTAAATAAAATGTGGCATACACTAAAAATGGAAAATTATTTGACAATAAAAAGTAAATAAAAGTATAGCATTCATGTTTATACATGCTACAACATGGATCAAACTTGAAAACATTATGCTAATTAAAAGAAAACATTTACAAAAACTGCATATAATACATCTAATTTATATGAAATGGTCACAACAGGTAACTATGTAGAAATGGAAAGTAGATTAGCGGTAGTGTGAAGCTGGGATGTCGACATGGAAAGGGGAGTAACTACTAATGAGTATGGGCTTGCTTTCTCAAAAAATGAAAATGTTCTGATATAGTGGTTTTGATTCCACAGCTCTGTAAATATACTAAAAACCATCAAATTGTACACTTTAATCAGATAAAATTTGTTGTTTGCAAATTGAATCTTGATAGAACTGTTTAAAAGAGATGGGCATGATATAGAATAATAATTTTGACTCTGTAATCAATATAATCAAATATATTTGCTCTAAACTAAGAATCCTATGTGATCTGTCTCCTATATACTTCATCTATGAAAACTTCCCTGTACTTATTTTGCTTACTTCGTTCCAGTCACATTGGCCTCTGTAACAATAAGCTCCATCCTAACTTAAGGGCTTTGTGCCAGATTTTCACTAGAACTTTGTAAAATTTAGGACTTAGGTCTGAGCTTTAAACTCAGAAAGTCTACCTTTTACTATGCAGTCAAAAACAGCCTTTTCTACTCCAAATCTCTTTGTTACATCACTGTGTATTTTTACCTTCATTGCATTTATTATTGTGAGGAGTGATTATGTTTGTTATTTGCTTTGCCAACAACCCGCCATCATCTGCTCTCTTTCTATTGCCCTTCTCCTAACCCCGTAACTAGTCTGTAAGCTCCATAATGAAAAAAACTACATTTATCTTGTTCATGTCTGTATTTCCATTAACTATAATAATTTTCCTCATAGTTAGGCATTAAATACATATTTTGAATGCTTATTGTATAAGACTGGTTAATATCCTTAGAAAAATTTTAAAAATATTTTATTTTTAAGGTCATATTTTAATACAGATACAGCCTTACTCAGCAAATCAAAGCATGCACTGAGACAACTGCCTTTTGAATTACAACCCTTTCAACTAATACCCAGATATAGCCTGAGTACTCAAAAAACGAGAAAGTGGGCAATAGTAGATGTGACTGAGAGCTCTAACTAAATTACTGGTGTAATATTTAGCTAAAAGAAACTAGGACTATTATTTGAATTATCTTTTTTATTCAGCAGCCTCTGTCAGGCTCAGTGGCAACTTCAATACAATTTGTTAAGAGACAGAACACTTGTTTACAGTATTGATATACTGTCATAACTATGTACTAAAAAGTTTTTGAACATGAGCCAGTGACTGAGACAGTTGGGAGAACCAAATGCAAATCAAGCTAGCATTCATGGGTACCAGAAGAACATATGCTGTTTGCTTGATGACTTCTAATTGCCTCTGGAAAGAACTTTAAATGACATGTTTTTTATATTTCATGCCTTGGTCTCCATAAAAAAGCTACCTAACATGTTAAGAATAAATTAGAGCTGTGAGGGTAATAGGCAAAATCATCTTCATCTGCTTATATGTAACTGACATAACTAAGCTGAGACTCCATTGGACAAAAAAAAAAAAAACAGTGTATATAAAAATTACATTAGATAAAGTCTTTATTTATGTAGTAGGAGAAAACAGTTATGAGGAGTCAGAAAACCTGTTTCTAGTCACAGCATTGCCAGTTACTAGTATTGTGAGTTTGAGTAAGTCATTCTCTTCTCTGATCATCAGTTTTCTCATCAGTAAATAAGAAACTGTTTTTAACTTCAAAATCATCAGATCCTATTCATCCAAGGTAATATTAGTAAACCTGATTTTTTAGTATGTAATATGTCTACCAGGATTTCCTTATTTTGATTTGAATTGGTATGTACACTGTACCAATAAATCTTGATTAAAGGCTGGGCACGGTGACTCACACCTGTAATCCCAACACTTTGGGAGGCTGAGGCAGGTGGATCACTTGAGGTCAAGAGTTGAGACCAGCCTGGCCAACATGGTGAAACCCTGTTTCTACTAAAAATACAAAAATTAGCTGGGCATGGTGGCACACGCCTGTAGTCCCAGCTACTTGGAAGGCTAAGGCAGGAGAAATGCTTGGCCCCTGGGAAGGTGCAGGTTGCAGTGAGCGGAGATGGTGCCACTGCACTCCAGCCTGAGCCACAGAGAGAGACTCCATCTAAAAATATTATGGTTAAAATAACAAATTTTGAAGTCAGAGAGACTTGGGTTCTAGTTCTTATTCTGCCATTTTCTACTTGTGTGACCTTTATCTAGTTTATTATCCATGCTTCGATTGTCTCATCTTTAAAATGACACTAATAATAATCCTGAACTCATAAGTTTTTTGTGAGAGTAAAATAAAATAACACATGTATGTGGTTTATATATTGCCTAGGAAATACTAGGCATTCAATAAATCCTAGCTTTAAAAAGAGAAGAATGATTTTCCTTAATTCAAGTATACTCTTATTATACCTTTATTCTGGGACCTGATTCTATACAGGGATTCCAATTTTATTTTTTTAGTGCTTATTTACATGCTTCTAAGTCACTTTCATATTTTTAAATGACTTTTAGCTACTAAAAGTCGAGAATTTAATACTTTTTCTTCATCTCTCTGCATAAAAACTAGCATAAGGCTTCACACACAAAACTTACTTGCTTATTTAATGTTAACTGGATTAGTAAGTGCCAAACAAAAAGTAGAATGCTGGCTTCTTCTTCTTTTTTTTTTTTTTTTTTTTTTTTTGCTGGCTTCTTAATATATAATAATCATTGCAAAGAAGGAAGCCTGTGACATATCTCTAAAAGATACACTTATACTTCTGAAAAATTATTTATCAAAATTCAAAACTGGTTACAGTTTAAGCCAGAGTAAGCCTCTAATATCACTATCTGGGGAACAGTGAACAATTTTAGGAGAAGATATTGAGTTCATATGTAATTGGAGAATATCATTCCTTGCCACCAAAATGCTGAGAAACTTTAGTAGAAAGAAAGTTTCCAGGTTTAAGCATATGGCAAGTTTACTTTACTTGGAGGATTTTATTTTAAGTAGTTTTTCTCTATACTTTATAAAGCTTAAGTGTGTGTGTGTGTGCGTGTGTGTGTGTGTGTGCGCGCGCATGTGTGTGTGTGTCTGTCTGTCTGTCTGTCTGTCTGTTGGAGGGGTTGTGATTATAGGAAGTAAAGTGTTGTTGAATAGAAATGGATGATCCTATGAAAATTTTATTCAGAAGTTAAAAATGGTCACTGCCAGTGTTGGTGAAGTTATCCTCCATTTCAAGTTAACCACATAAGCAAATGTTTATGCTACCTTTTCATATAGACTTTATAAAATGTAGACAGTCACTGTATCTCAGATATATTGCTATCACGACTGCTTAGATTAGTAATGCCCATTAAATAACTTAAAGTTCAGATCTTTTATATTATAAATGGAGAAATGAAGGCTTAACAAAGCTAAGGTCCTTGCCTAAGATATACAAAATAGCAGAGCTATGCCACACAAATATGTTTCCTATTTTAACCTGAGTGTAAACACCACTGAGTGTGCTCATATACTGAGACCTAGCTTTCTATATCTCCTGTTATTTTAATACAGAGTAACCATTCATGAAAATATTTCATTGCATTAGAATCCAAAGATGAGGATACTGGCTGTGGTCCACTGTGATGATAAAAAGGTCTCATTTTTCTACCAGATAGCCAATAAGAATGAGTATGCTTCACCTCCTTATTTATGTAACAATCAATGAGATTTATACAAAAAAGGTATAAAACTTTTTCACTCCTTCTGAAAAAAGGAAATTTGTGGTTTAATGTCTATCACTTTAAATGACTCACTTCAGTGGCTATAGGGATAAAGGCCAAGTCAAAATATGACTAAAATTACTAATTCAGCAATAAGTTATTAATACTTAACTAAGGTGAACTGTAATTAATGATTTATTCTAACATTTTGCTAATCAAAAGTGTTACATAAGGAGCAGCAGTATTGACATCATCTAAGAATTTGTTAGAATTTCAGAATTTCAATTGCAACTCCAAACCCATTAAATAAGAATCTGATCTTTAAAAAGACCTCCCTCAAGAATCTTTATAAAAGACCTCCATCCAGAGTATTTATAAAAAGTATTTAATAAAATAGGACTGAGCTTAAGTGATCTGATTTTTTTGCTCTAAATACAATTCAGGTGTCAAATGAAAGGTTGAATCTTTTTTAAAAATCACATTAAATAGAAGATATTCCTCAAATCTGTATTCATTTCCCGCTGCTGCTGTAACAAATTGCCCCAAATTTTATGGCTTAAAAAAACGCAAAAATGTATTATATCATAATTTTGGAGACCATATTTCGAAAATGTGTCCACGCTGCTGCCTTAGTTTGAAAGCTTTTGTCTAGAATCTTTCTTTTTCCAGCTTCTAGAGGTTACCTACATTATTTGGCTTATGGCCCCTTCATCTTCAAAAACCAACAGCACAGCATCCTTTTTACTGTCTTTCTCACTTTCTTTTGAGCATGCATCATCAGCATCTTTAGCAACCGTACTACTACCAATAGTCTGTTTACGACTATGCATGCATTCTCTAAGACAACATAAGTTTTTCTTTTCTACCATGTTTTTCCTTTCCTTCTGAAACCTTGACAACAATCTTTAGCATTCATATATACACTAACACTGTGTTAAAAAAATTAGGCTTTTGCTAATGTCCTCCTCAAAATTTTCCCAACCTTCACCCATTACCCAGTTCCAAAGCCAGATCTACATTTTGTTAAGTATTTGCTACAGCAAATACAAATAACACCTGACATTCACAATTGTCATGGGACTATAATGAACCTCTAAATGTATAAATTTTATTGTGGTGTACAGCTTTTCTGATAGGATAATAAAGTATAACTGGAAAACATGTTATGTAAATAAGGTCTGTTTTAATCATTTGTACCACAGTAAAAATGCATAAAAGGTATTTCATGAAATTTTTAGATTTGTTTTGAGATAATGTCTTGCTCTGTCACCCACGCTGAAGTGCAATGGTGCAATCACAGCTGACTGCAGCCTTGAACTCCCAGGTTGAATGGATCCCGCCCATCTCAGCCACCCAAGTAGCTGGGATTACAGGTGTGTGACACCACACTTGGCTAGTTTTTATGTTTTCTGTAGCAACAAGGTTTTTCCTTGTTGCCCAGGCTGGCCTCAAACACCTAGGCTCAAGTGATCCACCCACCTCGGTCTCGCAAAGGGCTGGTATTACAGACATGGACCATCCCACCCAGCCAGATTTTAGATTTCAATGCAACAGAAATAGCACTGGTTTCAGGAGCCAGGAAACTGCTCTCTTGCCTTTTTCTCCATATGAATAAATTATTTTATATATATCTTAGCTTCCTACCTTTGAAATATAGTATTTCTTGTAATTCTTGTGACTGATATAATTTAATGAGATAATTAATGTGAAAACACTATGCATTATTTACAAGATACTTCTATTTCAGTGAAAGACTGTTATGACAGCTATACCGATAGACTAAGTATGAAGTGCTACTTTGTATTAAAAGTGCAGCAAAAAAAAAGTAGTCAAAGCTACATTTGAGAAATTTAGAAATTTATTATTCCAATTTTAAGTTGTATTGTTTATTCCTTTAGTCACTTAAAAAGTCTTTCTGATCTCCACAAATATAGAAACAACCTTTACTAAATTTCTAGATTTAAAATTCATCTAAATAGTTATCATCTGTGTCATAATGTGTTGGAGTAGAAACAATATTGCATCTGGAATAAGATGACCTGAATTCTAGTTGTAGTGCTCTTGCTAATTTGTATCTTGTGTGTGTGTGTGTGTGTGTGTGTGTGTGTGTACGTGTGTACAAGAACATATGCATATAATATATAGTGATCATATGAGGATAATTTGGTATTCTTTAGCAAATACTTCTGTATCCTTTCTAGATATTGTGTAATAGTTCAAGCTGAATTTGATCTATATTTTATTCACAAGCAGGGCTTTTGATTTCAGAAATGCTACAAAGGTTTCGGCAGTCTAATTATCTGTGATCACCAATTATCTGTGTAAACCTTGAGTACTTCATTTTACCTCCCCATTGTTCATTTTGTTCATTGGTAAGTAAGGATATTAGAAAAAATAATTTCCAGGTTTCCTCTAGCCTTAATATTTTGTGATTCTACTCTTGTAAATTCACAAGTTAATGATAGAATTTCTTCAATTTCTTCAAATTGATAGAAAATGTATATCAATAAATATTAAAAGAATTTAAAATGGGAAGGGTAGGCCTTATGAAAGAAAAAAAAAAGGCTGAGACATTGACTTTCTCCTTTTTATAAGAAACAAGTCATAATCTCCATTTAAAATTGCTGTATTGGGTGAGACATTGCAAATACAATGTTGCAATGAAATGAAAGTGAGCCTATATTTAAAAACAAATTTGGGTAGAGGGCCAAGACAGCCAACTAGAAGCAGCTAGAGTGTGTGGCTCTCACAGAGAAGAGTAAAAGGGGTTAGTAAACACAGCACCCTCAAGTGAAACATCCAGGTATTCGCATTAGGACTCATCAGGGAAACAGCTCAACCAACGGAGAACAGAAAAAAGTAAATCAGGGTGATGGCCCACCCAAATGCGACACGGAGCCAAGGGAACCTCCCCCTCCCCCGGGAAGTGGTAAGTGAATGTGTGACCCTCCAAAACCACACTTCTCCCACGGATCTTTGCAATCCTTGGGTTAGGAGATACCCTGGCAAACCTCGTCCACCAGGGCCTTCTGTCTGAAACACAGAGTTGTGTGACGTCTCAGCAGATTGGCTGTTCAGGCACCCACAGAGCCCCAGAATCCCACCTCCAGGATCCCTGGCAAAGGTGACTGAAACTCAGGCAAGGCAGGAGGTTGGACCTCCGTACATAACCCTAGGAAAGGAGCTGAAACCAGGGGGCAGAGCAGCATCAGTCTGTAGGTTCCACTTCCAGGTTACCTCGCTGGATAAAACCCACAGGCTTGGAATTCCAGTCAGCCCCAGCAACAGTGTTGCACCTACCTGGGATGGAACAGAGTTCATGGGGAGAGGGCCAGGCCGCCATCTTTGTGGTTTGGATGACAGCTGTTGCAGTTCCTGGGGTTAGGAGAGTCCAAATCAAATTACTCAAGGGTGGAAGGGATCCCACAGCTGCTCTACCAAAACAGGGCCAGACTGCTTCTTTAAGCTGGACTCTGATTGCCCTTTATCTCTGGGTGAAACCTAACTGTGGCCTTTAGCTATCCCCACCCAGGTTCTCCAGCAGACAGAATTTTTATTTCCCCCCGGAATGAAGTGCCTGGGGGTAGAAGTGGCTGTCATATTTGCTGTTTGAACAACTCTGCCTTTCCAGCCTCTGGGCTTAGGAGAGTCCAAGGCATGTATCCAAAGCCTGGAGACTGGAAACGTTAAATTTCCAAAACAGCAAAGACGAAGGCTCTACTAGAAAGGATTACTCAGTAAAGCACAGCTGCTCTACCAAAATGCAGCCAGACTTTAAGGTCTTTAAGCAGGACCCTGGTCCACTCCTCATCTCCAGAGGGCATCTCCCAGTCAGGGCCCTACAGATACTTGAATTCTCCCTGGGAATGAGTTCCCAGGACGAAGGACAAGTTGCCATCTTTGCTGTTTGGGTAACTCAGCCATTTCAGCTTGTGGGCTTTGAAGAGCCCAGGCTAACTAGGGCAGAAGTGGTACCCCTGCACAGCACAGATGTTCTACAGAAGCATGGCCAAACTGCTTCCTTAAGTTGTTCCCTAATCTATTCCTCCTCATTGGGCAGGACTTCAAAGCAGGGCCTCCAGCCATTCTCACTGATGTTCTCTGGCTAACAGTGGCTTGAAAACTGCCTAGAATAGAGTTCCTAGAAAGAGGGGTGGGATACCATCTTTGTTACTTTATGAACTTAGATGTTCCAGCTTCCAGGCTTTGGAGAGCCCAACCTGATGGATGTGAGAGCACGGTACTCCAGCACAGTACCAATGCTCTGTGAAAGATGGGCTAGACTGCTTCTTTAAGTGAGTCCCTGATCCCATTCCTCCTGGCTTGGTGAGACCTCCCAACCAGAGTCTCAATCCTCCTCCTACAGGTGCAAGTGGGGTGACAACAGGTTTATACCCCACTGGAATGGCGCTTACAGAGGAAGGGGCTGGCTGCCATGTTTGTTGTTTTGCAAACTTCACTGATGATACCTTCAGGTACTGGAAAATCCATGTGACTAAGGACTGGAGTGGACACCCAGCATACCATAGCAGCTCTACGGAAAAGTGGCCAAACTGTTAGAAAAAAAATACACAAAAAACTCAAAAACTGCATCAAGAGATCAGCAGTGTCAAAGACTGAAGGTAGATAAGCCCACAAAGTTGAGAAAGAATCAGTGCAGGAATACTGAAAACTCAAAATGTCAGAGTGCCCTCTCTCCTTCAAATGACCACATCACTTCTCCAGCAAGGGTTCAAGATGGGGCTGAAGCTGAGATGACTGAAATCAGAATGTGGATAAAAATGAAATTCACTGAGATAAAGGATCACATACTTACTCAATGAAAGGAAACTAAAAATCACAATAAAACATTGCAGGAGCTGACAGACAAAATAGCCAGGACAGAGAAGAAAATAACCAAACTGATAGAGATGAAAAACACAATACAAGAATTTCATAATGCAATCACAAATATTGGTAGCAGGATAGACAAGGCAGAGGAAATAATCTCAGAGCTGGAAGACTGTTTCTGAAATAAGACAGGCAGACAAGATAGTTTTAAAAGAATGAATAGGAATGAATAAATACCTCCGCAAAACATGGAATTATGTAAAGAGATAAAACCTATGACTGATTGGTGTACCTGAAGGAGCTGGGGAAAATTGAACCCATTTGGAACACATATTTCAGGATATCATGCCTGAGAACTTCCTCAACCTTGCTAGACAGGCCAACATTCAAATTCAGGAAATTCAGAAAACACCAGTAAGATACTCCACAAGAATATCATCCCCAAGAAACATAATCATCAGATTCTTTAAGGTTGAAATGAAAGAAAAAAAGGTAAGAACATCCAGAGAGAAAGGTTTGGTCTCATACAAAGGGAAGCCCATCAAACCAAGAGTGGACTTTTCAGTGG
Organism: Cebus imitator; assembly: GCF_001604975.1. NCBI lineage: Eukaryota > Metazoa > Chordata > Mammalia > Primates > Cebidae > Cebus > Cebus imitator. The sequence goes on along the minus strand of NW_016107876.1, from coordinate 816,245 downwards.
AAACCCTACAAGCCAGAAAAGATTGAGGTCAATATTTAACATTCTTAAAGAAAAGCAATTCTAACCCAGAATATCAGATCTAGCCAAACGAAGCTTCATAAATTCAGGAGAAATAAGAGTGTTTCCAGAAAGCAAATGCTGAGGGAACTTATTACCACCAGACCTTTCTTACATCCTGAAGGAAGCACTAAATATGGAAAGTAAAAACACACTACCAGCCACTACAAAAACACACTGAAGTACACAGTTCAGTGACACTATAAAGCAACCACAAAAACAAGTCTGCAAAGTAACAAACTAGCATCATCATGACAGGATCAAATCCAGAGATAAGAATATGAATCTTAAATATAAATGGGTTAAATTCCCCAATTAAAAGACACAGAGTAGTAAGCTGGATAAAGAGCCAAGACCCATTTCTATGCTGTCTTTTATCATATGCAAAGGCACACATAGGCTCAAAATAAAGGGATGGAGAAAACATTACCAAGCAGATGGAAAAAACCAAATAACAGGGATTGATATCCTACTTTTTGACAAAACAGACTTTAAATTAACAAAGATCAAAAAAGAACAGGAAGAGTTCACAATGGTAAAGGATTCAATTCAACAAGAAGAGCTAACTATCCTAAACATACACTGCACCCAACACAGGAGCACCTAGATTCATAAAGCAATTTTTTAAAGATCTTCACAGAGACTTAGACCTGCACATGTTAACAGTGAGAAACTTTAAGAACCCGCTGACAATATTAAACATATCAGCAAGAGAGAAAATTAGCAAAGATATTCAGGACCTGAACTCACCTCTTCATCAAATAAAACTGACACATATCCACAGAACTCTCCACCAAAAACCAACAGAATATACATTATTCTCATTGCCACATAGTGCTAACTGTAAAATAGATTACATAATTGCAAGTAAAACACTCCTTGGCAAATGCAAAACAACCGAAATCACAACAAGCTGTCTCCTGGACCACACCACAATCAAATTAGAACTCAAGACTAAGAAATTCACTCAAAACCACACACTTACAAGAACATTGAATAACCAGCTCCAGAATGACTTTTGGGTAAATAACAAATTTAAGGCATAAGCCAAGAAGTTTTTAGAACCTAATGAAAAGAAAGATACAACATACAAGAATCTCTGGGACACACCTAAGGCAGTATTAAGAGAGAAATTTATGGCACTAAATGCCCACATCAAAAATCTATAAAGATCTCAAGTTAAGAACCAAACATCTCAGCTAAAAGAACTAGAGAACCAAAAACAGACAAATCACAAGGCAAGCAGTATACAAGAAACAGCCAAAGTCAGAGCTGAACTAAATAAGATAGTGACATAAAAAATCATTCAAAAGATTGACATATCTAGATGCTGTTTTTTTAAAAAAAATAATAAAATAGATGGACTACTAGCTACCCTAATGAAGAAAACAGAGAAGATCCAAATAAACACAACCAGAAATAAGAGAAATATTACTACTTACCTGACAGAAATACAACCATCATAGAATATTAAAAAGAAAGTGCCACTATGCACATAAGCAAGAAAATCTAGAAGAAATTGCTAAATTCCTGTAGAGATACAACCTCCAAGACTGAACCAAGAATAAACTGATCCTTGAAAAGACCAATAATACGTTTGGAAATAGAGGCAATAATAAATAGCCTATCAACTAAGAAAAGTTCAGGATTAGATGGATAAACAGCTGGGCTGGCACCATGCCTACCGAAACTATTTTTTAGAATGGGAAAGGAGAGACTCCTTTCTAACTCATTCTATGAGGCCAGCATTATCCTGATATCAAGACCTGGCAGAGACACAAGAAAAACAGAAAACTTCAGGCCAATATCCTTGATGAACATTGATGCAAAAATCAACAAAATACCGGCAAACCGAATTCAGCAGTACATCAAAAAGCTTATCCATCATGATCAAGTAGGCCTCATCTCCAGGATGCAAGATTTGTTGAACATATGCAAATCAATAAATTAATCACATAAACATATCTAAAGGCAAAAATCACATGATTATCTCAATAGATGCAGAAAAAATTTTTGACAAAATTCAACATCTCTTCATGTTAAAAATTCTTAATAAAGTATGTATTGAAGGAATATGTCTCAAAATAATAATATCCATGTATGACAGATCCACAGTCAACATCATATTGAATAGGCAAAAGCTGAAGTTATTCCCTTTAAAAACTAGTAGAGACAAGGATGCCCTCTTCACAATTCCTATCCAACATAATATTGAAAGTTCTGACCAGAGCAATCATACAAGAGAAAGAAATAAAGAGCATTCCAATAGGGGGAGGGAAACCAAACTGTCCCTGTTTGTAGACAACATGATTCTATACCTAGAAAACCCCACTGTCTCAGGTCAAAAGCTTCTTAAGCTTATAAGCAACTTCAGCAATCTCAGGATAGAAAATCAATGTCAAAAAATTACTAGCAATTTTATACACCAACAACAGTCAAGCCAAGAGACATAACACCAATGGACTCCCATTCACAATTGCCACAAAAAATAAAATAACTAAGAATACAGATTACAAGGAAAATAAAAGATCTTTTCAAGGAGAACTACAAACCCCTACTCAGAGAAATCAGAAATAACACAAATAAATAGAATAGCATTCCATGCTCATAGATAAAAGTATTCAAAGTTGTTAAAATGGCCTTACTGCTCAACAAATTTTCCCATTAAACTACCATTGTCATTTTTGGCAGAACTAAAAAATTTATTTTAAAATTCATATGGAACCCAAAAAAGTACCCAAATGTTGGGAGAACCCACAAAAGCCAAGGCAAAGGTCTGAAGCCTCAGCATGTCCTCATATAAACATAGAATTAGAAAAGAATTAGAAATACATTTACATAGTTATTCCTATGTATCATAATAAATAATCACATAGCTATTTATATGGAATCATAAATATATACTTACATATAATCATATAATCTTTAACCTTACTAATAAGTCTCAGGTCAAGAAGTATGGGACTGAAGTGGCATTGGAAAAGAGGTGACCCTAAGGCAAGGTGCTCTAAGTCCTCTGTCATGCCTCCATAAGAGCTACTGGAGGATACCTTGGCTGTGTGACAGTGTCAGCACTGTGAAAGTGCCCACTGTTTAGCCAACTAGGGAAAAAGATGTCCAAGATGGCCGAGACATCTCCTTCCCCAGGGGAGTGAGGAGAAAACTCTATTCTCCGAAGCTCTGTGGTAACCCTGATGGCTGTCAGGGAAGTCCACAGACATCTGGGGACTTAATTGTCTCTAAGTGATGCTGTGCTTCAGCAGTCACATTCCATGTCTACTTTCAAGTTCTGTTCTGCACCTGTTTCTCTTTTTCTTAGAAGATAAGAATTAGTAATAATAACATAAATCTTAGTGACCTTGTTATTTCTTGATAAGTATGAAAAAAGTGCTGATGCCTTAGGTTTTCTCCTCACTTTGGCTTCTTCAAAGTCTTGGTAATCACCCTATCACTGATCACCATTACCTCATCCTACCCACCTTTCCCCCTGCTTTGTACTCAATAAAAGTCAGAGCATCGAGACATTTGGGGCAACTGCTGGACTCTGTGCTTTGGTTGGCAGTGGACCCCTGGGCCCAAACTCTGTTTTCTCTTTCTTGGTGTCTTGTGTCTTTTACTTACACAGTTTCTCATCTCCACACCAGCAGAAAGGGACTCATGGGACCCTGTAAGGCTGGATCCTACACCCAAATAGCCAAGACAATACTAAGCAAAAAGAACGAAGCTGAATCCATCATGCTACCCAACATCAAATTATACTATAGGGCTATAGTAACCGAAACAGCATGGTACCAGTACAAGAACAGACACACAGACCAATGGAACAGAATAGAGAACTCAGAAATAAGATTACACCCTATACATTTCTGATCTTTGACAAACCTAAATAAAAAGAAGCAATGATGAAAGGACTCCTAGTCAATAAATGGTGCTGGGATAACTGGTTAGCTAGATGCAGAAAACTGAAACTAGACCTGTTTTCCTAACACCATAACCCAAATTAACTAGCTAACTAGTTTTCCTTACACCATATACAGAAGTTAACTCAAGATGGCTTAAAGACTTAAATGTAAAACACAAAACTATAAAAACCGTACAAGACAACCTAGGCAATATCATTAACTACATAGGTCCAGGAAGAGATTTCATGTCCCAGATGCTGAAAGGAACTGCAACAAAAGCAAAAATTGACAAAAAGAATCTAATTAAACTAAAGAGCTTCTGCATAGCAAAATAAACTATCAATAGAATAAACATACAACCTACCTACAGAATGGGAAAAAAATTACAAATTATGCATTTGTCAAAGGTCTAATATCCAGCATATATGAGGAACTTAAACAAATTTACAAGGAAAAAAAAAAAACAATCCCATTAAAAAGTGGGCAAAGGGCTGGGTGCAGTGGTTCA
>NW_016107876.1:809459-811482 GCF_001604975.1 Cebus imitator | reverse complement strand
AAAAAGTGAGCAAAGTACATGAACAGACATTTCTCAAAAGAAGACACGCATGTGGCCAGGAATCATATAAACAAATTCTCAAAGTCACCGATCATTAGAGAAATGCAAATAAAAACTACAATGAGATACTGTCTCACACTAGTCAGAATAGTGATTAATAAAAAGTCAAAAAATAACAGATGCTATCTAGGTTGTGGAGAAAAAGATATATTTTACACTGTTGGTAAGACAGCAAGTTAGTTCCCACATTGTGGAAAGCAGTAAGCTGATTCCTCAAATAGCTGGAAGCAGAACTACCATACTATCCAGCAATCCTATTATTGGGTATATACTCAATGGAATATAAAGCATTCTATCATAAAGACACATGCACAGTTACCTTCATTGTAGCATTATTCACAATAGCAAAGACATGGAATTAACCTAAATTCCCATTAATGATAGAATGGATAAAGAAAATGTGGTATATATACACCATGGAATACTATGCAGCCATAAAAAAGAACAAGATCATGCCCTTTTGCATGAACATGGGTGGAGCTGGAGGCCATTTTCCTTAGCAAACAAATGCAGGAACAGAAAACCAAATATAGAAGGTTCTCACTCATAAGTGGGAACCAAATGATAAAAACACATGGACACATAGAGGGAAATACCATGCACTGGAGCTTATCAGGGGCTTGGAGGGTAGGAAGAGGGAGAAAACCAGGTAATATAAATAATGGCTATAATTAACTCCCATGACACATGTTTACCTATGTAATAAACCTGCACATCCTGCAATGCACCCCTGAACTTAAAAAATTAAAAACAAACAAAAATAGTTGGTTTTGCTATTGAGGCTATTTCATGGAAGTAGGTTATTAACTATAAATTTTTGCACATTTTTCTGTCCACATCAATGTATGAGTAGCAATGCTCAAACAAACTGGGTGTGAATTGTTGTGACATATGAGTAAACATCTAATCACATATTGGTTATTGGTTAACCATATTCAGTCACAATCTTTTTTGATATAACAAGGAAAGTTTTACCTACTGATTTCCTCTCATCCTTTTTCTTGCTTTGATTTGAAGATATTAATTTGGTAGGTTATGCTCACCTGACCCCTCTACTTCTAGGATTTTTCTGCGTGTGCTAAAACAAACTGGAAGATTTTGTTTGCTGATACTTGTTTTAATTGGGGAATAGTAATAGTTGAGTAGTAGGGCTGAGATCCCAGCACTTTGGGAGGCTGAGGTGGGCGGATCATGAGGTCAAGAGATAGAGAACATCCTGGCCAACATGGTGAAACACCATCTCTACCAAAAAATACAAAAATTAGCTGGGCGTGGTGGTGTGTGCCTGTAGTCCCAGCTACTCGGGAGGCTGAGGCAGGAGAATTGCTTGAACCAGGGAGGCAGAGGTTGCAGTGAGCCAGGATCGCGCCACTGCACTCCAGCCTGGCACCTGGTGACAGAGCGAGACTCTGTTTAAAAAAAAAAATTAAAAATCTGAGAATTCTGCATTCATTCTTCTTCCCAACCTCATCCTCATCTTTTTTCTTTGCTTTGCCATGATCTTCAGTTCTTGAGTGGTTTTGCTGTTGCCACTTTGTTGCAGTAACCCTGTAAATGTGGTAGAAAGGTAAACATACTTTACTGTTATGTCAGGAGAGTACCATTCTATTATGTGTACTTTATTGTTTTTTGAAATTTGTGATCAGCATCTCTTTCCCTTTTTCACTGACAATATTTAAGTAGAATGAATCCAATAGTTTTTGCCCCAGGAAAGGACTTTCCCTAAAAGCCTTCTTATCCTTTAACTCTTTACTGCTATCAAAGAAAAACACCTTCTGCCAACAACAATGGAACCCATTTCAAAAAGAACCTGTAAAATGAAAGCATTTGATACATATTTTCTGTAGTGGGAATTTTATTATTTTCCAACATCATCTTATTCTTCCTCCATTTGTTATCTGCCATGAGATTTGTATGCAGTTGATGCATCCTCAGCTCCAACAGTGGACTGTGGTGAGTCTAG
>NW_016107876.1:807462-809425 GCF_001604975.1 Cebus imitator | reverse complement strand
GATTCACCACTAGGGATCCAATCATCATGTAATTCAGGACTCTTCACAATTTTAAGGAAGGGACAATTTCTCCCTCCTATTAGACTTGAATGAGAAAGCATGTAGCCTCTGTCCAATACTATGAAATACAGAGCAGAGATTAGGTCCTGAAATATATAACTGAGCCTTATCAGTCTTTCCTTTCCAAATATGTGAATCAATACATTCTTATATTTGTAAGCAAGTTTGAATTGGTTTGCTGGAAATCTAAAGCTTTCTAACTGCTACATATTGAGCTTTAAAAGTCTATCAGAGCATTTTATGTAGTTTCATGTTAGTCATTTTTCTTCTTAAAATTCATATAATGAAGACGTTTCATCCTATCTTAGAGTCAAGAAAATAGGAAATCTTTGACTGATGTGAGGTGTGCCCCTAACATTCCTGGGAATGTGAACAAACATTCTAAGACCAAAACATTTAAAAAAATGTATTGTTTATTAAGAGTATAGTAACAGTTTTAAGAGGAAAATTTCTCAGAAAAATAAAATTAAAACTTAATGAAGACTTTCCTGCTTTTCTGTTGATATTTAGAGAACCCTCATGTGTCATATTATTGCAATTAGGATAATATTAGGTGGTATGTAACCGAATTGCTTTATATTCAAATATCATCAAGCAGCTGTTTCATAGCACCTCTTGACAGCTGTATACGCAAATGTCATTCTTACTGCACAGAGAGTTCTTGCTAACCAGAGGAGTAGAACATTGGAAAGGTAAGACAAAGCATATGCAGATTTTTAGACAAACTAGCCATACTTACATTATAAAAAGTTATAGTAGTTATTTCAATGGCTTGAGGGCTACATCCTTTAAGCAAAAGTGTCACTTTCAGAGATCATGTTCCTTAAAATCTATCCAAATAGGCCAAGAATTGTTGCAATTCACATCTTCTATCAAGTAATGTTATTACTCCCATGATGTTAAAGATCAGTATTCCAGCTTACTCAGAGATTACAGGGCAAACGGTATCTGGAAAACATAGTATTTGCAAAAGAACTTATAAAAAGGTGAAAGGGAAATATATATAAAAAAAGAAACTGTTGTGTCTCTAAGTACAATGTGAATAAATAAAATAAACAGCAATCTTTGTCCACAGTACAACCCAGGGAACTGGAAAAATGACTCTCTTCTCCGTGTTCCCACAGAACTTTGCTTATTCCATGAACAATGTCATATAATTTATTACTGTGTTTGATAACTGGCATACTCAATCACAGCTTTCTAACTAGAAAAGTAACATCAATTCAAAGGTTGTCTCAACTGGTACAATAACCATAGTGTTGATATGGTGGGCTAAGCAGGGGCAATTGAAATTCTGATGTCATATTTCTAATTTTTTACATAGATTTCTGGTATATGTAAATGCTTTAGCAATTTACAAACTATTTGGTCTCAGTTTTTTTTTTTTTTTTTTTTGAGAACAGGATTTTATTAATACATGCCATCCATAGACACCAGCTGTAGTCACTTTATATTTGCACCTGCCCAGTGTCATTGGACTAATCCAGATGACTGCATCAGGAGCCTTTCAGTTTTCTGATATTTTGTCTCCGTGCTGTCATGATGCATCTCCAGCTCTGAGCACTATTCTCCCTTTATTCATGTACTATAGCTGTCAGGTAAAGATAGTTAGATCACCCACTTGCCTTTCAGGTACATGTTAATGAGAGGCAAACTTACATTGCACTGTATTCATTAAGCACTTCATTGCTAAAGATCTTGTCATTTGACATAGTGTGTGTCATTCACAGTATCGTATCACTTTGTCTAAAAGACTTTAAGCCGAGAAAAAAGTAATTTGAAAGTAAACAGTTTGCTTTGAAAATATATTGAGAGGCCAAATAAATAGATTAGTATTGTATATAAATATCTAGATACATTTTTGAGGAATCTGGGTCCCTATAATATTTTATTTAATTAAATT
>NW_016107876.1:791672-807162 GCF_001604975.1 Cebus imitator | reverse complement strand
TGGGGAGGAAGGCAGCAAATCACACTGCCACGTGTGTACCTATGCAACAATCTTGCATGTTCTTCACATGTACCCCAAAACCTAAAATGCAATAAAATAAATAAATGGTCTCATTTTTAACAACAATTGAGAAGTCAGTTTTCTGAACTAACACCAGGAGTTGGCAAAAAAGTTAATGACAAGAATTTATAGTGAGCTCCATGAAAATCAGAAATCAAAATTCCTGGAATAAAGCTGAGTTGGGAACATAAGGAGATACACATATATTAACATTGGTTCTCTAACAAGGTGACATAGATATGTTTTATTCAATAACGTCAGTATAATTCTGGATTATTTTTGTTAATCTGTCTACATAGATGGTGGCCCTTAGCTCCTCCCCTGAGAGAATATTAAACATGTCATTTGCCCTTTTACAGGAATTGTAGACAGGATTCAAAGGTAATTCAATTAAACCAGCAATTTTGAAGGTTATTTTGTGCTTATGTGCCAGAAACTTTACTGGGGTTATAAAAGATGAATGAAATATAGTATCAGCCTTTAAAATATTCATATAATCTACAAATTAATAAGGACCTTCTTGATTGTATACCAAACCTGATACCAAATTATTTGCATGTATCTAATACTAACCTCTATCTCTCACCAAATCTTTTGCAAAAGGTACAACTTTATCTCCTCCCACTTCTTCACAATCTGGAAAACTACTCTTTATTTGAGGACATTGCTTTCTTTGTTTCTCCCAAATATACTATTCATTGTCTGTGGGTGATTCTAATACAGACACCCAGAAAATATCACTCACTATTTAGCATTGTAAATTAAATTCTTTACTGTCAGAATTTGAAAGCTCCCAGGACTCTTCACTGAGTGTATACTTTCTTGTAATGCAGACAGGATATAATATTCTGACTTACTGATAATGGAATTATCAGAAAATGCCAAGGTTCAGTTCATAGCTCATGAAGTCATTTTAATACATTAGAAATCTAATTGAAAAATGGAAAATATGACATCAGAATTTCAGCAACTCCTTGCTTATCCTGCCATATCAATAAGACTGTTATTACACAATTGAGGCAGCCTCAAAATGGTATGTTCTTTTTGATTAGAAACCAGTTAATTATTCTAATATATTCATAATATAGGCATTCTTTTTGAGACTGTGTCAATTGTATTATAAGACTAGTATTTCTATAACAGGGCTAGAAAGCATAATTAAAATTATGATGTCAAAATGTTCGTTTTTCAATTAGATGCATAATGTATTGAAATGTGATTTATAAACTATTTAGCAACAAATTCAGACCACAGTCAAGAAAGTCATAGAAAAGAATGAACTAATGATACATACAACAACATGGATAAATTTTATAAACATCATGTTGAGTAAAAGTAGTGAGACACAAAAGACTACATACTATATGATTCCATATATACGAAATTCATTGTGAGAAAAATGGATCCATGGTCATGGATGTCAGAATAATTTTTCTGTGAGTACTGACTAGAAGAAGGCATAAGGGAGCCTTTGAGGAGCTTCAAATCTTTTCTGCCTTTATCTGAGTGGTTTCATATATAAATGTTCATTGAGCTATAAATCTGAGATCTGCCTACATTTATTTTTGGATGTTATGCCTCAAAAAACTTTAGGAAAAGAAAACTATTATTTAAGAGTAAAGTAGTAAAGGAAGTAGTATATAAGCCAAAGAGTGGTGTTGCGCAGTATATAGTGTACTTATTATTTTGGAGTCATTTTGGTAATATACTGAAATAATTTCAGTTAGGGTAAATTCCACAGGTCTTAAATAACTACTCATTTATGCTTCTTTATTGCTTCTCCATCATATGTTTTTAGAATAAACCTAAACAATCGCATCCATGGATTACTGCAGTTTAACATGAATGGAATTTTGGAGCTCAGAGAGACAATTTGAAATGCTGAGCAGGACACTGAGACTCCTATTCCCTTCTACATAGAAATTGTTTTAGAACTGAGATTATATAGCCATATATTCATTAGTCAGTATATTATAAAGAGAGGAGAAGGAGTTAAAAAAGCTTGCAGACCTCTTCTGGTCGTGATTTTCTTGATTGACCATGCTGTGTCATGAGATATTTGAAGTATAGATGTCTGAGGGAATAAAAACTGCATGTTCGGATATGTCAAAAAGATAATTTGGGAAGGAATAGAAAAATTTTAACATTGAATAGAAAAATTTTAACCTTTCAATGTATCATATTATCAAAGCAAAGACTCGAATAGCCAAATAAATGGCAGTAAAGGAAAATTACCCTCTCTCTTCTCTGTATTTATTTGAAGAGTTCTTAAGCCATGGCCACTGGAAAGGTTGGGCCAAGATAAGCCAAAAATAAAGATATAATTGTGCATTGCTTTTTGTAAATATATGTGTACAAATAATAGCATAAAATAATTCTTTTAAAATTTTTACTATTCAAGCTTTATCTTTTTATTAAGGTTGGCAAGTGAGAGTGGACTCCTGGCATATGTCATACCTTATTCTATGAATAAAGTATTCTGTTATTTTATACTGATATCTTATCCAGCTTTACCCTTCTGCATAATTTTATGAAAATCAAGGTCTCTTTGAAGTCAAGATAGACCATTCAGGAAACAAGATGAAAATCTGGCTGCCAGTCTGTTTGCCTGTATAAACAAATATCTTCTGTTTTATTGTGTCTCTGTAAATTCTTGCTTAGAATAGAAACATCCAAAGCAAAGCAGAAAGGTACTATGATTTCAGTTTGACCTTGAATTGTAATCTATATAAAAAACTTTGGAGATGAAATTAAAGAGTCTTTTCTAGTTTTGGAAAAGTGAAACCTAAAATAAGAGGAAGTTCGTAAGCAGAGAATATCACAATGCACATACAGAACTGTTCTGAACACAAATCCCTGAATTAAATTTCCCCATGCAGTCTCCATAGAGAAGAGATTACTGACCTTTGGCTATGAATTCAAAAAGTTTACATCAAATTCAAGTGTAGTAAAGCAAAGAAGTTTCATCTTGTAACAGGGGATGTTTTTAATTGCATTTTATAACCAACCAAAACAATTTTACCCAGATAGAATATGATATAACTTAGTTATTTCCAAGGAACATTTTATTCATTAGAAATTGACTTTCTCAAAATTACTGCCACCAGTCTTTGTATACTAGAGAAAAATAAACAGCAAGTATGTGTCAGTCTCAGTAATAAACTATAGTGGCAGCAAGCTTAATCTGGTGTTAATTAGGCTTGTAGAAAACTAAATCAAGCATCAAAAACCACAGATTATTTTAGGCTTCCTCTAGCATAAACAGAAAGCCTTGGGGGTCCATAACATATTATTTTGGTTGACAGTTTTCCACCTTTGGTCAATTGATTTCATGTTTCTGATAGATTCTGTCTTGACTTCCCTTAGCTCTGTCTTCTCTTGGACTGCAAACAGCAGTTTGTTAATTCTTCCTATTTTATCATATTTAATCAGAATTACAAACTTCAAATATATTGTAAAATGAACCTGTATACAATATATCAAAACCTCTTAAGTGATACAGTGATAGAAATACTAGCCTCAAAAGTAAATACAGAACATTTCAAAAATCATTGCAAGTGTTTATTTACAAGCCATTTGTAATTACTAAGCAAGAATGAATGAAAGCTCTGGAAAATGTAAAACAGCAGAGCCTTTTACATTAAATTACAATTTACCCACAACAAGGAAAAAAAAATACTGTTTTCATAAAGTCTGTTGTAATTGAGGAGTGTGCTTATGTTCTACAAGTTCACTCACAAGCAAATGAATACTTAAACTGTAGAAACTTTAGCAGACGTGTAAAAGAAAAGAAAAAATACCACAAAAAGCAAGTAAACAGATATAAGCAATAATCATAGTTCACCATAACATTTTTTATAGTTTTATGTACCTAGATGATAAATACTCATGTAATAAACTTTTAATTTTGTCTCTGTTTTTTGAAGATTCCAACAGAAACTGCTTCCTCAGGAATTTCTTTATTTCTTCCTTTCTCCCTCCCTCCCTTTCTTTTTTCCTCTCCTCTGTCCCTCTTCTTGCCTGCTTTTCTTTCTGCTTTCTTTCCTCCCTATCTTCATCTACATTTTTCTATTCTTCAGCTTACTTGCTTTTTCTCTCCCTTCCTTTATTTATTCTCTTCCACGCCTCCTCTCCACATACCCATGGACATTTCTTAAGCAACTACTTTGTACCAGATCTTGAATATACAATGTCAAGTGAAACAAAGTTCCAGCCCTCTTGGAAGTCACAACTTGGAGAGAGAAATGAACATCAAATCAAAAAGTATAATATAGAGAAAGTCCCATAAGACACACAACAAAAGAAACCCTATACAGTAAGTGGTATAACAAAGATATTTACTAAGTGCTATAAGAACAGAGAATGGACATATAAATCAGACTGGAAGAAGCAATCAGGAAGACTTTTTAGAAATGTTGATGCTTATTATATATTTTTAAAAACAGATAGAAATATATAAATGAAAAATGAAAGGCACCATAAGAAGTAAAAAGGTCTTACGTAAAAGCACAATGACATCAAGAATCAAGATGCAGCCTAGAACCTACATGTCTGATTTAAGAGAGGAGTATGTGAAGTATGTCAGGGGATGAGAGCACAGAAATAGATATTAGTCAAAATATGAAATATTTTATATGCTAAATTAAGAAAGTTGAATTGTATTCTGGAAAGTATGAACAGTAATTTTAAGGATGTTAAGCAAAAACATGGCTGAAACAAACTTGTTTGAAAAAGATTACTTTAGAATTAACATGAAAGAAGAAGGAGTGAGCTAACTCTGGGCAGAAAGCCAGGTTGGGGGTTAAAGCTGCAACTAGGCAAAAATGAATGAGAGATTTAACTAAGTAAATGACTTTTGGACAAGAAAGGAAGGAATAGATTTGGCAGTTATTCAGAATGAGTTCTCATCAGAATGTAGTTATATTCTGTAACTAGCCTGATTTGGTTACATCCTGTACTTTTTAAATCGCATATATGAAAGTTGTAACTGTTATTCACTGTACCTTCAGGGTCTAGAAAAACAGATTTACATAGAAAGAACCCAATAAATATTTTTGAATAAATTAAAGTGTTCTAGAACTACAGGAAGTTGTGGTTCAAAGAATGAGATACTGGAGGTTTTTATTATTAGTAGTATTTTAGAGATGGAATGATGCTATATTACTGTGAAGTCCACAGTGAGTGCCCGAAAGTAGGTGGCTGAAGTGAACAGTGGTTGAAAATCAAGTAACTGTGAGACAAACACACTCAATGGATTATCTAGATAGATATTAGGCTGATTCTCTTGAGTGTGGATTAAAGATCCTGTGCCCCTGGTAGCTTCCAAAGAGCCATAATCTTGATGGAATAAAATGTCTCGATTTGTGGCCTCTACAAAATTGATTTCTAGTGAGGTATTCATTCATAACAACCATGAGTAAATATACATCAACAGAAGTGACTATTAATATGATTAAAAGTAATATTATTCTGAGATGTGAAAAATTACTGAGAATTGTTTGAAAGTTAAAACTTAGTAATAGAGAAAACAAGCTTATAGTGATATTGGCCAGATCTTGATGGTGTGAGATTTATATAAACATATGAATGTAATGAAAACTATCTTGTCCTAAGTGAACAATCATTTTATATAGACTAAATGCAACTTTTAAAATAGATAACATTCCACACTTACATGTTTCTTTGTCAAACCTCAGTAATTCAAACCACAAGAAAAACTATTTTTAAGTCTGAATTTTTGAATATTTTGCAGTATATTCAGTAAGCTGAATTAACCAAGTGTTCCCTTCTAGTGCACTGATTCTCATGGTTTTTATGTCTGGGGGATACATAGAAAATAATAATATTTGAACATCACATTGGGGGAAACAGATAAGGCTATTTGTATTAGTTCACTATAACACTGCTAATAAAGACATACCCAAGACTGGATAATATATGTAGAAAAGAATTTAACTGACTCACAATTCAGCATGACTGGGGAGGCCTCAGGAAACTTACAAACATGGCAGAAGGGGAAACCAATACATACTTCTTCACATGGCAATAGCAAGGAGAACTGTTGAGTGAAAAAGGGAGAAACCCCTTATAAAACCATCAGATCTCAGGAAAACTAATTAACTATCCTGAGAACAGCACGGAGGTAACTGCCCCTGGTGACTCAATTATCTCCTATCAGGTCCCTAATATGATATGTGGAAATTATGGGAACTACAATTCAAATGATATTTAGGTGGAGACATAGCCAAATCATATCATTTCATCCCTGGCCTCTCCCAAATCTTCTGTCCTCACATTTCAAAATACAGTCATGCCTTCCCAACAAAGTCTTAATTCTTTCTAGCATTAACTAAAAAGTCCAAGTCCAAAGTCTCATTTGAGACAAGGTAAGTTTCTTCTGCCTATAAGTCTATACAATCAAAAGCAAGTTAGCTACCTCCTAGATACAATGGGGGTACAGGAATAAATATACACATTCCAAATGGAATAAATCAGCCAAAATGAAGGGGCTACAGGTCCTATGCAAGTCCAAAATCCAATAGGGCAGTAATTAAATCTTGAAGCTCCAAAATAATCTTCTCTGACTCTATGTCTTACATCCAGGTCATGTGATGTAAGAGGTGGGCTTCCATAACCTTGAACAGCTCTGCCCCTGTGGCTTGGCAGGGTACAACCCTTCTCCATGCTGCTTCCATGAGCTGGTGTTGAGTGTCTATGGCTTTTCCAGGCACATGGTGCAAGCTGTTTGTGGATCTGCCATTCAGGGGTCTGAAGGATAGTGACCCTCTTTGCACAGCTCCACTAGGCAGTGTCCCAGTGGAGACACTGTGTGGGGGCTCCAACCCCATATTTCCTTTCCACATTGCCCTAGAATAGGTTTTCCATGAGGGCTCTCCTCTGGCAGCAAAATTCTGCCTGGACATCCAAATGTTTCCATACATCCTCTGAAGTCTAGGTGGAGGTTCTGAAACCTCACTTGTTGACTTCTGTGCACCCACAAGCTCAGCACCATGTGGAAGTTGCCAAGGCTTGTGCCCACTAAAGCCACAGCCTGAACTGTACCTTGGTTCCTTTTAGTCAGAGCTGGAGCAGCTGGGATGCAGGACACAAAGCCCCTAGGATGCACGCAGCAGGGGGAACCTGAGCCTAGCCCACAAAATCTTTCTTTCTCCTAGGCCTCTGGGCCTGTGATGAGAGGTGCTGCTACAAAGTTCTCTAACATGCCTTGGAAACATTTTTTTTCTATTGCTTTGGTGATTAACATTCGGCTCTTTGTTATTTATACAAATTTCTTCAGCAGGCTTGAATTTCTTCTTAGAAAATGAGTTTTTATTTTTTAGTGCATTGTCCGGCTGCAAATTTTCCAAATTTTTGTGCTCTGTTTCCTATTGAATACTTTGCTGCTTAGAAATTTCTTCCATCAGATACCCTAAATCATCCCTCTCAAGCTTAAAGTTTCACAGGTCCCTAGGGCAGTGGCAAAATGCTGCCAGTCTGTTTGATAAAGCATAGAAAGAGTCACCTTTATATCTTATATTTCAGAAGATCATAAAATTGGAATTCCAGTTCCCAAAAAGTTCCTCATCTCCATCTGAGACCACCTCAGCCTGGACTTCACTACCCATATCACTCTCAGCATCTTGGTCAAAACCATTCAAGTCTCTAGGATATTCCAAACTTTCCCTGATTTTCTTGTCTTCTTTTGAGCCCTTCAACCTGTTCCAACCTTTGCCTGTTTTCTAGTTCCAAAGTTGCTTACACATTTTCAGGTATCCATATAAGCAACATCCCACTCTCTGCAGTACAAATTTATTGTATTAGTTAATTATCACACTGTTATAAAGACACATCCAAGACTGGGTAATTTATAAAGGAAAGAGCTTTAATTAACTCATAATTTAGCATGGCTGAGGAGGCCTCAGAAAACTTGCAATCATAGCAGAAGGGAAAGCAAACAAGTCCTTCTTCACATGTTGGAGGCAAGGAAAAGTGCTGAGCAAATAAAGGGAGGGTCCCTTATAAAACCATAAGATCTCATGAGAACTCACTCACTATCATGAGAACAGCATGGAGGTAACCAACCCCATTATTCAATTATCTCCCACTGGGTCCCTCCCATGACACGTGAGGATTATGGGAACTACAGATGCAATTTGGGTGAGAACTCAGCCAAACCATATCACTATTCATGGTCAGAGAATATAGTGCTAGGTTGCCCTGACTCTGCAGCACCATGTTGACTGCTGAGGAGATCAGTGTCTTAGCACTTTTGTAACCCATTTTTGGCATACTATTTGGGAATCTCTGCACTAAAATTCTTGGCTTTTAGAATGAAGAAAAATATGTGTGATTAACAATGAAAGTTCAATTCAATGCTGGAGAATATACAAGTACTGTACTTAAAGAATTGGTGTGAGTAGTACTGGGCTTTGACTTATGTTACAACTCTAGTAGTTCTATGTAAAAGAGAGATGTCTAAAATGTTTTAAAACCATTTGGCTAAAAACTCTCTTTTTTGCACTATCACTCTGCTTAAAACTCACTTCATTTTCTATTGACAAAAGAGCTCCAGATAAATTTTCCCAAATGTCAAATAATTTTGCTTCGAGGTAACAATATTTGACACCAAAAAACTGTTAAGAGGCACAGATAGGGTATTAACATCTTAGGGTGCATAATTGCTTCTAATCACTTTTGATTATCAGTCCTTTATTCTTGAATAATTGTTCTTGAACTCAAATTAAAATTCAATGAATATTCATGTCTGCAATTATTTATTTTTACAAATTTTTCTGTTACAGCTATGAAAAATATATGAAAGAAATTTTAAAATACAGACTCTGCCATTAACAGTATGATGTGAAGCAGTGTGGCTATTGGAAAGGGTCATGTAGTAGAAATTAGAAAACCTAGGTCCAAGTGCATTTACGCCACTGTCTAGAAACTTGAGTCATTCACTAAAGCACGGGATTAAAAAATAAGGATGTGTGTAAAATAATTTGTAAAAGTTAATATGCTAAACGAATATACTTAGGAACAAAAATCCAGTGAGAAATAGACACATGCATATAATTAGATGTAGAGAAGGGCTAATGTGACATATGTTATAATAGAGACAGAAACAAAATGGCAGAGAGATATGACTTGAAAAGACTTAGACATAAGAAATACCTTTCAAAAGAAACAAAAAAAAAATTGAAATCTTTGAGGCAAAAGAATACACTGAAAGGTCTTTCCTAAAACCTTATATTCATTAAAGTGGGGATTAGTAAAATCTGTTTTCAGTGCTATCAAGCCTCAACTAGTTAGAACACAGCTTTATTGCAGAGATTTTCTTGTTGTTATATTATTTTATTGTGTTTAAATAAAACAAATAAGTCATAGAAAAACACATTTATATTGAAAAATTTTTAATAAAATTTCCTGGTTCATTTTCTAGGGTATAGTACATGTAAAACTTACCCTCTGGTGTGTTATCCATATCTGTAATCCTTGACAATTATTTTTCAGGCAGCTGAAACTCAAGACTTATCCTCAGTCAAAAAATGTTGTTTTATAAAAGACATTCAGTTATGATCATTAAACTACATGATATCCAGAAATGGGGCTCCAGAAATTTGTTAAAATCTTCAGAATTTTTTTTTAATTCTAAAGCTCCATCTAACCAGATCATTTAGTTATACAGAAATGCCTACATCAGACATTCAAGTTAATTGAAATTGTGTTGTGTTTCAAAGAGGTGCTCTGATCTTTTCTATAAGATAAAGAAAGTATTCTATATTTTAAAGGACAATAGTTATGAGAACCTATTGAATGAAATCATTTTCCTTCCAACTATCTGGAATGAATTAAGTGTGGTACAGTGAATTAGGCATAGCTATTGGCCCAAACAAGAACAGAAAAAAAAATCCTAGATGGTAAGTATAAGGAGTAGGCACTTGTGAAAACTGAGATAAATACAGAGAGCTGTATTAGAAGTGTGTGTGTGTGTGTGTGTGTGTGTGTGTGTGTGTGTGTGTCTGTGTGTGTGGGTAGTACTGCAAAAAAGTGGTGAAATAATTGAACTAAGTTCTAGTCCCAGTTCTGCTAATAGCAATTTTGAGCATTTCATTTCTCTGGATCCCAATTTCATTATGTAGAAAATGAATATTTATATTAGATGATGTCTAAGATTCCTTACAGACCTCATTTTATATGAGAATTATTTTCTAATACTTTCTATTAGGCGTGATTTTCAAATATCATTAAATTGAAGAACTGAATAAAAGAATATATTTTAATTTTCTTGTTTTGATATTATTATACCTCTAATCATGTATTTAGTCCTTTTCTTAACATAGTTATATATTATTTCTCTTAATAATGAATATTATATTTTATATATAATCTCAGAATTTAAAAGATGGTCACAACATTTTCATGTTTTGGAGCATTTCTCATATTGCAGAACTTATCATAAACTCTAAATTTTTGAGTCATGCATTTTTATATATGCGTGTTCTTATTTTAGCCATTAGTCACATATCAATGATTACAAGAGATTAATTTCATGATCAACTCACTGGAGGAAAGAAGCCACAAAAGTGATTGCTAAAAAAAAATGAGCATTCATGTTTAGTCAATTTGTAGCAAGGTGATGTTCCTGCCAGACTTACTACATTTATTTATTCATATATCATTATATCTATCAAACACTGGTTAAAAACATCTTCCACCCTACACAAAGGAAACACTGGAGCTAAGCACATTCCAAATACAGGACAGATTGTGTGTGTGTGTGTGTGTGTAAGGGAATAGGAAGAGAGAAAAGGGCTGGAAGAAGCTAAAATAGAAGATTGTGAGTGATTGTGTTTTGCTTTCTTCTTTTTCATTTTTTCCACATTTTATGTATTTTTTTTGTTATAAGCAGATAGTGAATAGAAAGGACAATATTGTTCCCAGAAAAAAAATTATAAATGCAGATATGCTATCAACTTGCATCAATTATGTCTCATAAATGGCTCTATCCTCTTTCTAATTTGATTAACAGTCTCCTAACTGTTCTTCCTATCTTTGCACATGGCCCTATGCCAATCTATTATTTACATAACAGATTTTTATAAAATCGAAATTAAATAGTCGCTAATAACTATTAACTAATAGTTAAATTTCTGGGGCTACTGGGGTAGAATAAATTTATCTTGCATGTGAGAAGGACACATTTGGGGTCTAGGAGCAAATAAAATTTGGGGTCTAGGAGCAAATAAAATGATTTGAATGTGTACCCTCCAAAATTCAGGTGCTCATGAAACATCAGGGTTTGTTGCCCAACGTTGTCTCATCTCTGTTTCCCCACATTGTGGCACAATGCTCTTGAGCTGCCCCAGCTGTAGTTCAAGCAGGCATACATGAGCCTCAGGCCACCACTTTCCTAGGGTACAAAATAGGGCCCTTGGCAGTGTCCATGTAGTCCTAATTCTGCAGGTGTACAGAGTGCATGAGCTGCAGAGGCATGATTAACTCTACCTAGATTTTACAGTATGCCATAGACAGTCTTGGGGCCCAGGCAGGGAACTATTTCAGGGATGGGCATGCTAAAGGAAGTCCCCATTTAGAAAATAACCAGCAGATCTGTGGGACTGGAGTCACTGCTGAGAGCCATCACCAGAGCATTGCCTAGTAGAACTCTGGGGCTGGGGCACTGCAGAGATTTCTCACTAGGCCAATACTTAGTGCAGCTTTCCTGGCAGGACCATTCCCAAGACCACAGTTCTGTAAAGTGATCAGCATGCAGCATCAGCATTGGAGAATCATAGGCTAAGTCTTCAACCCATGAAAGTTGTATCATGGGCTATTCTTAGAATATCCATGATGGTGTGGTCGTCAAGAGACTGGGTGCTCAACTCCTATCTTAGTTTGTGCAAAAGGAAAGACATGGTGTCAGGGAGGTCTATTCTTAGGATTCACTATATGGTGTTATTTACCTTGTATCAGTACTTGCTTTGGACCTTTTACATTTTTTAACCTATTTCTCACCTTTGAAATTGAAATGCATATTCTAAAACTCTCCCAGAATTTTCTTTTGCAAGTACATAACTGCTTTAACTTCACAGGCTCACCAACAGAGGGAAATTTTTCTCATGATGAATAATGTCTTGAATCTCACCCAAATATGATTTAGATGAGACTCTGAACTTCAGACTTTTGAGTTGATGCTGAAATAAACTAGGAATTTTGGGGGTACTAAAGTGGAATAAATGTATTTTCCATGTGAGAAGAACATGAATTTTGGATAACCAAAGGCAAATGCTATAGTTTGAGTATGTCCCCTTAAAAATACAGGTGTTGAAAGATAATGGTCAATAGTATAATATTACAAGATAGGACTTTTAATAGTTGATTAGGTCAGGAGGGTTCCTCTCCTTGTAAATTTTATTAGGATAATTATAAAAGAGACTTCACTCAGGACTTGGCTAGCTTGCCCTTGCTCCTTCCACCGTATGAAGACACAGCAGAGAACAGTTCTTACCAGACAGTGAAACCTATCTGCTCTAACTTTTTGTTGCCAGTTCCCAGAATGGTAACAAATATATTTATATTCTTTATGAATTATCCAGTATAAGGTATTTTGTAAGGACAATACAAGCACGCTAAGACATCACCAAAAGGACACAGTAACCTTCCAGTAGCTGAGCCCTAAAATGGAGACATACAAACTGCCTGAAAAATAATTACAAATAGTTATCTTAAGAAAAACCTCAAAACTTCAAGAAAATAAAAAGAAACAATAAAATTAGGAAAAATAATAAATGAACAAACCCAGAAATTTAACAGAGAATAAAATTATTTTAAAAACTCAAACAAAATCTAAAACTGAAAAATACAAAAAATAAAATCACTAACTTAGTACATCACTATCAAAAATTGATATAACATGGAGACAGAAAATCAATAAGGGAGCATTGGAATTAAGCTACACTTTAGATCAAATGGACTTGACATATACATAACATTCCTTTCAGAATATGCACCAGCATATGCATTCTTCCTAAGTGCACATGGAACATTCTCCAAGTTGGATCAAATTTTATTCTGTGAAAAAATTAGCAAATTTTAAATAATTGAAACTATATCAACTAACATTTCTGATAACAATGAAATAAAACTAGAAATAAAATACAGAATAAATTTTGAAAAATTATAAATTTGGAAAATTTACAAATTTATTAAAATTGAACAATGCTTCTGGACAACCAATGAATCAATTAAGAAATTTAAAAAGGAATTTACACACCTGGATGGAAAAGCAATCCTAAGTCAAGACAACAAAGCCAAGGACATCACATTACCTAACCTCCAACTATGCTCTAAACCTACAGTGACCAAAACATCATAGTTCTGGTACAAAAACAGACACATAAGCCAATAGAACAGAATATAAAACTTTAAAATACAGCCAAACATCTACAATCATTTAATCTTCAACAAAGTAAAAAAATAAGAAACAAGAAAAAGACTCCCCATTTTCATAAATGGTGCTGGGATAGATATGCAGAAGAATAAAACTGAACACCTACCTTTCACCATATGCAAAAGTTAATTCAAGATGAATTAAAGTATTAAATCTAAAACCTAAAAGTATAAGAATCTTAAAGAAAAGTCTTAGAAACACCATTCTGGACATGGGCCTCTGGGAAAGATTTTATGACTAAGTCCTCAAAAGTAATTGCAACAAAAGCTAAAATTGACAAGTGAGGCCAAATTAAAATAAAATCTTCAGCACAGCAAAAGAAATAATCAACAGAGTAAACAGACAACTTGAAGAATGAGAGAAAACTTTTCGAACTATGCATCCAACAAAGATTTAATATCCAACAGCTATAAGAAACGTAAATCAACAAGGATAAAGCAAACAACAATATTAAAAACTGGGTGAAGGACATAAACATATATTCCACAAAAGAAGACATACAACCAGCCTACAAACCTATGAAAAAAATGTTCATCATCACTAATCATCAGAGAAATGCAAGTCAAAACCACAAGGAGATACAATCATGCCAAACAGATTGCCTGTTATTAAAATGTCAGAAAGCAACAGATATTGATGAGGCTTTAAAGAAAGGGGGATGCTTATATATTGTTAGTGAGAATGTAAATTAGTTCAGCCACTGTGGAAAGCAGTCTGGAGATTTCTCAAAGAACTTAAAACTGAACTATATTGTTTGACCCAGCAATCCCATTACTAAGTGTATATCCAAAAGAAAATAAGTTATTCTACCAAAGAGACACATGCACGCGTATGTTTTTATCCATGCTATTCACAATAGCAATGAAATGGACTCAAATTAGGTGTCCCTCAGTGGTGTATTGGATAAGCAAATATGGTATATATTCACCATGGAATATTATTCGGCCATAAAAAGAATGAAATTATGGTGTTTACAGCAACATGGATGGAGCTGAAGGCCATTATTCTAAGTGAATTCATGCAGAAACAGAAAATGAAATACCACATGATCTCACTTTTAAGTGGAATATAAATATCAAGTGCTCATGGACATAGAGATGGCAACAATAGAAACAGGGGACTGCTAGAGAAGGTAGGGAGGGAAAGAGGAAGGGAGAGGTGCAATGGTTGAAAAACAAACTGGTGGATACTATGCTCAGTACTTAAATAACAAAATCATTCATATCCCAAACCTCACCATTACACAATATACCTAGGTAATAAACTTATACATGTACCTTCTGAATGTAAAATTTAAAAAGTGAAAGTATCTGGAGGAAACAAAATAAAACATAACATATCAAGACATGTGGGATGCAACAAATACAATTCTAAGATGGAAATTTATAGCAGTTACCATCTATTTCAAAAAAAACAAAAAGATATAAAATGAACAACCTAATGTTATATCTCAATAAACTAGATAACAAAGAACACCTAAGCCCAAAGTTAGCAGAAATAAACAACTAATAAAGATTGGAACAGAAATAAGTAAAATAAACACTACAAAAAAATAGAAAGAAATCAACAAAATTGAGTTGTTTCTTTTAGAAAATTTAGACAAAATCGACAAGATTTTAGCTAGACTAAGAAACCAATAGAAAATGCTCAAGTAAACTCAGCAATGAAAGAAGATATATTACAATTGCAATGACAGAAATACAATGAATAATGCAAAATTATTAAAAATTATATGCTAACAAACTAGATAACTTAGAAGAAATAGACACATTACTAAAAATATAACCTAAGAAGAATGAATCACAAAGAAATAGGAATTGTGAAAATAACAATAATTGATAAAGAAATTGACACATTAATAATATATTTCTCA
Source organism: Cebus imitator (assembly GCF_001604975.1). NCBI lineage: Eukaryota > Metazoa > Chordata > Mammalia > Primates > Cebidae > Cebus > Cebus imitator. The sequence goes on along the minus strand of NW_016107876.1, from coordinate 791,779 downwards.
TGAAAGAAAAACCTAAAACCTGCAGAGGCCTCTATTAATTTTGACCAAACATTGAATAACTGATGCCAATTCTTAACTGTTCTAAAAAATAAAAAAAGAAAATACTT
>NW_016107876.1:764126-791629 GCF_001604975.1 Cebus imitator | reverse complement strand
TTTAAAAAACTGAAAAAAATGTGAGCAAACCAAATTTAACAGCGCATTAAAATAATATTTCACCATCTCATGTGGGATTTATCCCAGGAATGCAATAATGTTTTAGCATACACAAATTAATAATTTTGAAACATCAGATTAACACATTATTAAGAAAGCTCATTTTTCACAGTTTTTGAAGTCTCATGTCCTACGAAGAGAAAATAGGGGAAGAAAGAACAAATACATTGTTTGAACAATATCTTGAGCAATCTTGAAAAATCAGTATAGATCATATTACTCTGAAGTTTATACATTAGTAGGAAGGTAGGAAGGTGGTTTGTGTATGTTAATAGGTTGCTGTTATTTTCTTTTGAAGTTTAAGTTGTTTAGTTTCAGTTCACAGAACGTTAAAGGCACATGCACATGTATGTTCATTGTGGCACTGTTTACAATAGCAAAGACTTGGAACCAACCCAAATGCCCATCAATGATAGACTTGATAAAGAAAATGTGGCACATACCCCCCATGGAATACTATGCAGCCATAAAAAAGGAATAGTTCATGTCCTTTGCAGTGACATGGATGAAGCTGGAAACCATCATTCTCAGCAAACTAACAAAAGAACAGTAAACCAAACACCGTATGTTCTCACTCATAAGTGGGTGTTGAACAATGAGAACACATGGACACAGGGAGGAGAACATCACACACTGAGGCCTGTTGTGGGGTGGGAGGGGAGCTAGAGGAGGGAGAGCAGGGGGTAACATTAGGAGAAATACCTAATGTAGATGACCAGGGGATAGATGCAGCAAACCACCACGGCATGTGCATGCATATGTAACAATCCTGTACAATCTGCACATGTACCCCTGAACCTAAAGTATAATTTTAAAAAAAGAAAACAACCACAAATAAAAGAAAGCACAATTTCATTTTATTGTGATTTTAAATCAGAAACAAATGGGGGAAATATAGGAAAGAAGGAAAAAATTGAAAACATTATTTTGGAGACGTAGACATGAAAATTTTAGAATTTAGTCTAAACTGTAGAAAATAACAAAAATGAAAAAAATAGGCAAGAAAAAATCTAATAAAATGTGTACTGTTGTTTATTTTGAAACATAATTTTCTCTCTCTGGACCCTGTTTTCACCAAAGACATGTCATGGAACAAATTTATTTGTAAAATAAGTGTTGATTGTATTATACTTTGCCTAAATAGTTGCATAAAATCAGCCAGAGTCATCTACCATATAGGCTTTCTTTCTTTTTTTACAATTTTTTTTTAGTTTTTCTGTTTTTTATTTCAATAGCTTTTGGGGTGCAAGTGGCTTTTTGTTTCATAGATGAATTATACAGTGGTGAATTCTGAGACTCTAGTATATACTTTACCCAAATAGTGTCAGTTGTATCTAATGTGCAGTTTTTTGCCCCTAGTCCCCTTCCAACTTTCCCTTTTCTGGGTCTCTAAAATCCATTATATCACTCTGTATGCATCTGAATATTCAGAGCTTACCTCCCACTTATAAGTGAGGACATATAATTTTTGATTTTCTACTCTGTATTACTTCACTTAGGACAATTGCCTTTAGCTCCATCCAAGTTGCTACAAAGGACATTATTTCATTCCTTTCATGGGTAAGTAGTATTCTGTGGTGCATATATAAAACATTTTCTTTTTCACTCATTAGTTTATGGACATTAAAGTTGGTTCCACATCTTTGCAATTGTAAATTGTACTGCTATAGACATATGTGTGCCTGTGTCTTTTGCACATAATGATTTATTTTCTTTGGGGTGGATTCCCAGTATTAGGATTGCTGGATCAATTGGTAGATATATTTTAGCTCTTTAAGGAATCTCCATACTGTTTTCCATACAGGCTGTACTAATTTACATTCCCACAAGCAGTGTATAAGAATTCCCTTTTCCCCACACCCACACCAAAATCTTTTTTTTTTTTTTTCACTTTTTAATAATGGTAATTCTTGCAGGAGTAAAATGGTATCTGTTCTCATTGTGGTTTTAATTTCATTTCTCTAATGATTAATAATGTTGAACTTTTTTTATATGTTTGTTGGGCATTTGTATACCTTCTTCTGAGAAATGTCTGTTTATGTCCTTTGACTACTTTTTAAATGGGATTATTTGGTTTTACTCTTGGTGATTTGTTTGAATATTTGCAGATTCTGGACACCACCTTTGTCAGAATGCATAGTTTACAAAATTTTTCTTCCATTCTGCAGGTTGTCTGTTTACTCTGTTGATTATTTCTTTTACTGTCCAGAACGAAGCTTTTTAGATTAATTAGGTCTCATTCATTTATTTTTGTTTTTGTTGCATTTGCTTTTAGGGTCTAAGTTATGAATTCCTTGCCTAGGCTGATGTCTAGAAGATTTTTTTCAACATTAATTTCTAGAATTTTTATAGTTTCAGGTCTTATATTTAAGTCTCTGATTCATCTTGAGTTGGGTTTTTATAATGGTGAGAGATAGGCATTACATTTCATTCTTTTATATATGGCTTGCCAGTTTTCTCAGCACCATTTATTAAATAGGGTGTCCATTCCCTAATTTATGTTTTTGTTTGCTTAGTCAAATATCAGTTGGCTGTACGTATTCAGCTTTATTTCTGGGTTCTCTAGTCTGTTCCATTGCTCTACGTGTCTACTTTTTTACCAATTCCATGTTGGGTTGGTAACTATAGCCTTGTTGCATACTTTAACGTCAGTAATGTGATTCCTCTAGATTTGTTCTTTTTGCTTAACATTGCTTTGGCCATCTGGGTTCTGTTTTGTCTCCATACAAATTTTAAATTTTTTTCTAATTCTGTGAAAAATGATGTTGATATTTTGATGGCAATAGAACTGAATCTGGAGATCGTTTGGGGCAATATGATCATTTTCACAATATTGATTCTTCTGATCTATAAACATGGACTGTATTTATATTAGTTTGTGTCATCTGTGTTTTCTTTCAGCAGTGTTTTGTAGTTCTCCTTTCAGAAATCTTCTACTTCTTTGGTTATGTATATTACTAGGTATTTCATTTTTGTGCAGCTGTTGTAAAAGATATTGAATTCTTGGTTTGTTTCTCAACTTGGTCTTTGTTAGTATATAGCAGTGCTACTAATTTGTGTGCATTTATTTTGTCACCTGAAACTACTGAATTTGTTTATCAAATCTAAGAGTCTTTGGGAGCAGTATTTAGGATTTTCTAGAAATACAATCATATCATCAACAAATAGTGATTGTTTGACTTCTTCTTTTCCAAGTTTGATGCCCTTAACTTTTTTTTTCTTGCCTAATTGCTCTGGCTTACTGTTCTTCCCAAACTCTGTTGAATAGAAGTAGAGAAAGTGGGCATCCTTGCTTTGTTCCTTTTCTCAGGGGGAATGCTTTAAACTTTTCCCTAGTTAGCATAATGTTGACTGTGGGTTTGTCATATATGGCTTTTATTACTTTGACCTAGATCTCTTCTATCCTAGTTATTTGAGAGATCTTATTATAAAGGAGTGTTGGGTTTTGTTGAATGCTTTTCTGAATCTATTGAGATGATCATATGGTTTTTAGTTTTACTTCTGTTTAGATGTTTGTATCACATTTATTACTTGAATATGTTAAACCATCCCTACAACCTTGGGATAAAATCCACTTGATCATAATGAATTATCTTTTTGATGTGCTGTTGAATTTTATTGGCTAGTGTTTTGTTTAGGATTTTTGCACCTATGTTCATCAGGGAAAGTGGTCTGTAGTTTTCTTTTTTGTTGTGCCCACCTCTGCTTTGGGTATCAAAGTGCTACTACCTTCATAAAATAATTGAGGAAGGATTCATTCTTTCTCAATCTTTAGGAATAGTTTCAGGAGGCTTGGTGCCAATTCTTCTTTAAATGTCCGGTGGAATTCTACTGTGAATCTATGCAGTTCTGAGCCTTATGCTTGTTGGCAATTTTTAAATAACTGATTTGATCTCAATGCCTGTTATTAGTCTATTCAAGGTTTCTATTTCTTCCTAATTTAATACAGGAATTTATCCATTTTTATTTTACTTTAGGTTCTGGGATATATGTGCAGAACATGCAGGTTTGTTACATAGGTATACATGTGCCCTGGTGGTTTGCTGCGCCTATCAACCCATCATCTAGGTTTTAAGTTCGGCATGCATTAGGTATTTGTCCTAATGCTCTCCCTCAATTTGCTCCACTGCCACCGCCCAACAGGCCCTGGTGTGTGATGTTCTCCCCTCTGTGTCCATGTGTTCTCATTGTTCAACATTCACTTATGAGTGAGAAGATGTGGTGTTTGGTTTTCTGTTCATGTGTTAGTGTGCTGAGAATGATGGCTTCCAGCTTCATCCATGTTCCTGCAGAGGACATGAACTCATTCTTTTTTATGGCTGCATAGTATTCCGTGATGTGTATGTGCTAGGTTTACTAGTTTGTGTGCATAAAGGTGTTCATAGTAGTGTTGAATGATCTTTTGTCTTTCTGTGGTGTCAGTTGTAATGTCTTCAGTTTTATTTCTATTGAGCTTATCTGCATCTTCTCTCTTCTTGACAAATCTAGTTAATGGTCTACCAATTTTGTTTATTTTTTCAAAGAATCAGATTTTTGTTTCATTGATCTTTTATAATTTTGTTTGGATTTTATTTAGTTCTGTTCTGATCTTTATTTCTTCCTTTCTTCTAGTTTTAAGTCTAGTTTGTTTTTGTTTCTGTGGTTCCTTGAAGTATGACATTAGATTTCAATTTGTGCTCTTTCAGACTTTTTGATATAGGCATTTAGTGCTATAAACTTCTCTCTTAGTACTTATTTTGCTGTATACCAGAGGTTTGATAACTCGTGTCATTATTATTCAATTCAAAAACATTTTTAATTTTCATCACAATTTTGTTTTCTTTTCTCCAAATTCCTGGTTTAGTAGGGACTTGTTTAGTTTGAGGAAAAAAGGTCCCAAACATCAGGCTGTTCACAAAAACAACCCACAGTATCTTTAGAAAACAAATATTAAGACTCTAACACTAATTATTTTTCTAGAGGATTCATGTGACATGACAACTCTCATTCATAAAAATACATTGTTACATTTGTGTTGAACTGCCCCACACAGCACACTAATGTTGGGGTGTAACACACAAACTTCTAACTCAAAGCTGCTTTCAGGAGCTACTCAATGAGATTGCCTTTGCAGTTAGGGAAGCAACTACTGAACTTATGTATGAATTAAAAGAATTGTACTCCCTGCATAACAAGAGATTATTTTGAAGACAGTTGATAAAAACCATACAACCTTTTGATGATTAAGTCATAAAGAGGTATCAAAATTAAAAGCAAAAATTATAGGGTAAGACTTAACAAAAGTACTAGAGTGTCAAAGGAAGTGAAAATGGGACTAGATGCAGGGAAATATGAATTAATGAACATGGGAAGGGCAAGGATGGGGAGAACAGTGAGCATGTGCTGAAGATACTAGGGGAGAGGATCTGGTGAAAATTTTGATCTTAGACAAGTGCCTAGGTAAAGAAATAATGGTAAAAGATTTCTAAACCCCACTATGTACTTAAGAGTCATCCTCACCATTGGGTACTGTCTCTGTCATCCTCTCCTTCCTCAGTCTCTTTTTCATCATCCTTGATCAACTTCGGTTGTGAAAAACAGGCACAAAGAAAGTGGAGTTAGAGGCACTCCATGTGTCCGTGAGCCCCCTTCCACCACCTTTTTCTTCCCTTTCCCTTGGTTTTCACCTGTTCATCCCCCTGATCTTCATTATTGTTATTATCCAGTAGGTTTTCCTCCTCAGCAGAGATATTTGCACCCCCCTCAGACTCCATCTTCACATTAGTCTTATCTTTCTTCATGGAGCTGATGCTCTGCTCCTCTTCTGACTTATTATTCTTCATCTCTACTGCTTTTTTACTCTGTTCCTTTTTAAAATTTTCCAGGTTTTCCAGGAGAGAATCCACTTTTTGTTTTATCTGGGTCAACTCCTTTTTAATGGCCTGAAGGTCAACTCCTTTCAATCTTCCGGACTTGGAAGATCCCTGCTGTCCACTCTTAAAATTGAAGCCACTTTTGCCCCTTCATGAGGTGTTTCCTGATACATGCTGATGTTTCAAGGGCACTACAGCCCAAGCAATAGGAGGAGGAGGTACATATGCTAGGCAACTGTACATCCTATCGTAATAATCCCATTGAAAGTCATAGTCCAAGTCAGAAGAGGAGCTGTACATCTCCACTGCAGATCGTTTCACACCTGCTTTTCCTCGGTTCACTTTTGGCTCTGCAGCCAGGTTAATATCTAAAACCTGGCCAGCAATCATTCTGCCATCCTCTCCTGCTACAGCAGCCCGGGCATTTCTCTCATTAACATACTGAACGAAAGCAAAGCCCTTATGAATAGAGCAGCCCACAATTTTCCCATGCTTCAAAAAGATTGCCTCCACATCAGATTTCTTGACCACAAGAGTGTTGAGATTTCTTATGAACACACGGGAGTTCATGGAGCGAGGATCTGTCTTGTTGGTAACGTTGCTGGCCATAGAGTTTGATAAGAAGGTTTCTCACAAAGCAGAAAACAGGAGGAGGGAAGTAGAAAAGATTTGATTCTGAGTCTTCTACTCAAGTAGTTCTACATGGAGAAGCCAACTACTGCTCGAGGTGGGAGATCGGCAATGAGGTCACAACCGCTCAGTCTTTGTCTCTTCACAAAATACATAATTTTATTTTTAACCCAGATATTATTATTCAGGATCAGATTATTTAATTTCTATGCATTTGTATAGTTTTGAGGGTTCTTTTTGGAGTTGATTTCTAGTTTTATTCTGCTGTGGTCTGAGAAGACACTGATTTTTTAAAAGTTATTAAGACTTGTTTTGTGGCCTATTTTATGGTCTATCTTAAAGAATATTCTATGTGCTGATAAGAAAAATGTATATTCTGCAGTTGTTGGGAAGAATTTTCTGTAAATATCTGATAATTCCATTTATTCTAGCATGCCATTTAAGTTTATTGTTTCTCTGTTGACTTTCTCAAACATCTTTATAGTGCTGTCAGTGGTGTATTGAATTTTACTGTTATTGTTTTCTATCTATTTCATTTCTTCAGTCTAGTAGTAATTGTTTCATGAATCTAGGAGCTCCACTTTGGGTGCATATAAATTTAGAAATTCAGTATCTTCTTGTTCAATTGATTCTTTTATTATTGTATAGCGACTATCTCTTTCTTTTTCATTGTTGTTGCTTTGAAGTCTGTTCTGTCTGATATAAGAGTAGCTACTCCTATTTGCTTTTGGTTTCCATTTGCATGGAATATTTTTTCACCCTTTTACCTTGAGTTTATATAAATTCTTTCATATAAAATCCAAATATATGAACCTCTTGAAGACAGCAGATATTTGGATTTTAATTTTTTTATTTACTTTAATGGCATTCTGTGGATCATTTAGGCCATTTACATTCAACGTTAATATTGAGATGTGAGATGCTATTCTCTTCATCATGTTAATTGTTATCTAGTTTTCTTATTGTGTTATTTCATAAGTCCTGTGAATTTTAAGCCTTCAAGATGTTTTATTTTGTAGTATAATGTGCTATTGTTTGAAGATTTAGAATTTTTTTAGCATTTATTTTTTAGTTCTGGTTTGGTAGTGACGAGTTCCCTCAGCATTTGTTTTCTCAAAGTGAATTTATTGCTCCTTCATTTATGAAACTTAGTTTTGCAAGATACAAAATTCTTATCTGATAGTTGTTCTGTTTGAGGAGGTTGAGGATGAGACCTAATCCCTTCTGGCTTGTAAGATTTCTGCTGACAGGTCTGCTAACATCTGATAAGTTTTCCTTTGTAGGTTACCTAATACTGTTATCTTACTGTTCTTAGTAGTTTTTATTTCATGTTGACTTTAGATAGCCTGATGACTATAGGCCTTGGAGAAAGTGTTTTTGCAATAGTTTTTTTTGAAATTTTATGGATTTCTTGTATTTGGATATCTAGATCTTTATCCAGACCAGGAATATTTTTTTAAAAAGTATTCCTTCAAATAAGTTTTCCAAACTTATTATTTTCTCTTATCCCTCATGAATGCTAATTATTCTTAGGTCTGGTCATTTAACATAACCACATATTTCTTGGTGATTTGTTCATTTCTTTTGATTTTTTTTCTCATATTTGTTTGATTAGGTTAATTAAGGACCTAGAAATAGAAATTCCATTTGACCCAACAATCCCATTACTGAGTATTTATCCAAAGGATTATAAATCATTCTATTATGAGGACACATGCACACGTATGTTCATTGCAGCACTGTTTACAATAGCAAAGACTTGGAACCAACCCAAATGCCCATCAATTATAGACTGGACAGGGAAAATGTGGCACATATACACCATGGAATACTATGCAGCCATACAAAACGATGAGTTCTGGTCCTTTATAGGGACATGGATGAACCTGGAAACCATCACTCTCAGCAAACTGACATAGGAACAGAAAATCAAATCTGCATGTTCTCACTCATAGGCGGGTGTTGAACAATGAGAACACATGGACACAGGGAGGGGAGCATCACACACTGGGGTCTGCTGGGGGGAAATAGGGGAGGGAGAGTGGGGGGTGGTGAGTTGGGGAGGATAAAATGTGGAGAAATGCCAGATATAGGTGATGGAGATGGAGGCAGCAAAACACATTGCCATGTATGTATGTATGCAACAATCCTGCATGTTCTTTACATGTAACCCAGAACCTAAAATGCAATAAAATATATATATATTTTTTTAAAAACCCTTGTCTTCAAGCCCTAAAATTTGTTCTTCTACTTGTTCCAGTATTTTTTTAAAACTTTCCACTGCATTTTGTACTTCCCTCAGGCTGTCTGCTATGTTCATTTTAACAGTGGATTTAGTCGTTTCTCAGTGTATCTTTCATTTCCAGAAGTTTTGACTGGATTTCCTTGATGATATCTATCTTTCCAGAAAATTTTTCATTTATATCCTGAATTACTTTTAAAATTTATTTTTGATAGTTTTCATCTTTCTCTGATATCTCCTGGAGTGGCTTAATAATTGATCTTCTGAATTTCTTTTTTTTATTATACTTTATATTCTGGGGTATATGTGCAAAACGTGCAGGTTTGTTACACAGGTATGCACATGCCATGATGGTTTGCTGCATTCATCACCCTGTCATCTATATTAGGTATTTCTCCTAATGCTATCCCTCCCCCATCCCTCCAATCCCTACTATCTCTCCTCTATCCCCTCACCCCTGACAGGCTCCGGTGTGTGATGTTCTCCTCTGGGTCCATGTGCTCTCATTATTTAGCACCCACTTATGAGTGAGAACATGTGGTGTTCAGTTTTTTGTTCTTGTGTCAATTTGTTGAGATGATGGTTTCCAGCTTTATTCATGTCCTTGCAAAGAACATGAACTCTTCTTGATTTACGGCTGTATAGTATTCCATGGTCTATATGTGACCTTCTCACTTTCTTATCTGATATTTCAAAGATTTCCTCTTGGTTTGAGTCCACTGCTAGAGAGTTAGTGTGATTTTTCTGTGGGAGTTATACTAGTCTGTTTTGTCATGTTACCAGAGTTATTTTTCTGGTTTCTTCTAATGTGCATAGACTATTTCTTCTAATTATTATTGAATTTTATTTTACTGTGCTGACTTGGTTTGTTTTTAAATTTGTTATTTTTCTTTAGGGATGAGACTGTAATGCTTATAGATAATTATAGCCTAATGTGGTTATTGGTGTTTTCAGTGATGAAAAGTCTGTAAGAGACTCTTCATTATAGACAGTCATTGTAAGTTGGCTTTCTCATATGCTGGTTTTAGTAGCAATGTGTTTGGTCTGTAAGTTCACCACTTCTTATGGTTTTGGAATGTTAGAGGTCCCCATGGTGTGCACTTTTAATGTATTTATTTCCCACATGGTGTGTACTTTTGATTTAACTATTTTTCCTCAGTAATTTATTTACTGGTTTGATGGTTTAGGCTTCAGGCCATTAGGGGAGTTGTCCCTGTGTGGAAACCAGTTGTAGCTAATGCAGGTGGATAAATGAGGTCCCGACCTTGACAGAGGTGGCTGGAGCAGCTCTCAGTGAGTCGCACAAAGGTATTACCAAGGAGAAGGGTTGGAGCAATGTCAGCTCCCCTGCCAGGTTAGCAGGAAAGCTATTTGCTTCTCAGACACACTCCTGTACCTGTGCTTTGGCTACTCAGATTATACAGGTACCTCTTTTCATCTGTAGGAATGTTAACGTTACAAATACAGAGGAATTGTGACTCTGTACCTTACCGAAGCCTGAGCCTAGAGGGAGCTCCTCCTGTGGGGATGTAGTCCCCTGAAGTGTTCCAGAAAGGCTGTTTATAGTTGCATCCATGCCAAGCTTCCATGGCAGAAGCCCCAACTGCGCCTACAGTGACAAGAGGGAAATGACTTCATCTTCTCCAAGACCCTTACTGTGCACCAGGGCTGGGTAACTTTTAGGACTGGGCTGAAGACTTACCCTGGTAAGTCCAGCGCTATACCTGTGCCTCTGCTGAAAGAAGCTTCCTACCATGAGAAGAATCTGGTGCTCAAGGCCTGACATCCAGATTCTTTTGTCTTACAGGGTGTTCTCTTGATGTGGTGTACTCCCCTTTCCTCTAGGAGTGACAGTTCCTAGGAGCCAGACTATTGTAAGAGTTGCTGCTCCTCTGGGTCACGTGCCCAGTAAAATTGACATAGTTTAGCCTGTTATTGGAGAATGCCTGCAAGGAATCCAGTGATGTGATCTCTGCAAAAGTTTTCCAGCAGTGGGTAGCAGCTCTTATGGGTGGGGGGTGGTAGCAAGGGAATGACACAGACTCTGAAATTCCCTGGTTATTGATAGCCACAGTATGTTTGCTTTCTTGACAGTTGGTTATTGTAGTAAGGAACTGGTCACATTGACATATTCAGAACCTCCTGGTTAGCCAGAGTGGTGCAGGCAGTGGTGATAGTTGAGATCACACAGACATTTTATCCGTCCTGGGCGCAGTGCTATTTTACCAGGAGATACTGTAATGAATTGTGTTGGTTGGCCTTTAGCCAAGAAGTAGTACTTGCAAAAGAGAACCAGCTGCAGCAGTAGCAGTGGGATGTCTGCTTACCCTATGTTGTCTGGCAGGATGGGGGTACTCTTGTTTATCAGGCAATGGGCAGGGCCCTATAGCTTCCCAGAGATTCTGCCTTTTGTGTTAAGCTACCAAGGTGAGTTGCAGCGCAAAGTCAGGGCTGGGTAAGGTGAGTTTGTGTTGTGAGTCTCCAAGTGCAGGGCAAGCAGTAGCCCCTTGGGGGATGGGAGCAGGTTTCAGGATACTTGGTTGGTGTCCTAGAGGGAAGCACTGCTGCTTCTGCTGCACAGAAGAGTTGGTGTAGGAAGTGGGAAATAGCAGGTGGTGGTAAGCCCCACACAGTTCCCATACATTTGGCAAGGTATATCCACTCCCACAGTGTTCTACCGGCAGCAGCAAGCTGAATTCCAGTCAGCCTGCAATCCAAATTTGAAACTGCCAGGAGTCATAAGCTTTCCCTGTGGAGCCAGAAACTTCAGCTTTCCGGCCACACACCTCCATGTCACCTGCAAAGTTGGGCACCTGGCTTTTGTACCTGCAGCTCTTGCATTTGGAACTCCTCCATTCTTTCCCACCCCAACCCCGGTGAAAGGAGTTAGACCCTACCTGATGTTATGTTGTAAAACTGCACTGGGGGTTTCTTTAAACCTGGGATACAGCCTGAACTTTTTGGTTGTCCTCTGCAAGGTTTCCTGTGAGAAACAGTAAGGAAAGACTAGCCTCAGTTTGTCCTGGAATCTGGGAGTGCATGCAAGGGTCTTCCCATAACTGTTCCTTCTTTTATATTTCACAACTCTCCACAAGTTGGTTCTTGTGCTCGGTGGGGTTAGTGCCTTCCCCAGTGGTCTGGACTTATTGGCTCTCCAGTAGGGCTGTATATCCTAGAGGTAAATTCTTTGCCTCTCGCACTCTGGGAACTAACATCCCTTCAAGTGAGTCACAGTGCATGCTGTAGACTTCTGCCACTTTCCAAGGGTCTGTGGTTTCCTTCAGTTTTCTTATTCATTTTTTGTATTACTTTTTGAGAAAAAGTTCACAATGGGATTTGTTATACACTATTTTGTCCTTTCCAAGTGGGAGAGGTATGACATAATTTTTTTGATCAACTATCTTGAAAAATAAATAAATAAATAAATAAATAAATAAATTTATATAGGCTTTTAAAACATTGGCTTTACTGGACCTTTATTCCAAAGAAATAAAATTAACCCCACTAAGCACAGTAACTAACTTGGGGAGAGTTGAAAAATATAAAAGTGAGAGCAGCAATGGGAAGACATTTGCATGCACTCCCAGATTTCAGCACAAACTTCATTCCTTGAAGTCTAGCCCTCAAATTAGACTTTAAAGTCTTGAGCCCAGCTACAGATTTATCTGTGCCTACAAATATCTGAATTAATTGGTTGCTTTCCTCACCCTGAAGTCTTAAGATAATTTAGGGCCCCTAGGCCAGTTAGAAAGTGACATTCTGTACTTACCACAGGTAGAACTTCAATGAAAAGTAGAAGACAGGTTTTCCCAAGGGTCTTTCACTGGCTCTATAAGTGAACTTTGATTTCTTAAAGCAGTCTGAAAGTATGCCATTCCAGTCAAAGATTTGGTAAAATAAATAGTGTTTCCAATGGTGTCCTGTTACAAAAGAAAATAGATTCTTTATTATTATTATTAATATACTTTAAGTTCTCGGGTACATGTACAGAATGCTTAGGTTTGTTACACAGGTATACATGTGCTATGGTAGTTTGCTGCATCCATCCTCCCTCATCTACATTAGGTATTTCTCCTAATGTTAGCCCTCCCCAATCCCCCATCCCCTGCTATCCCTCCACTACCCTCCTTACCTCCCTGCAGGCCCTGGTGTGTGATGTTCCACTCCCTGTGTCCATGAAGAAAACAGATTCATATTAAACTTATGTAAATAACTATATTGCCATAAACTAAGTACACTTACAAATAGTTTTTATATTTTGGAGGAATCAAGTAGAGAGAGAAAAAATGTTCCAAATTTGCTCATAGGAGTGTATTTTACCCAATTGTTAAAAGCTGTAAATAGGTCAAAACAAAAAGCATTTTGTAGACTGAGATAAAAATATTTAGCAATGTTTCAAATACAGTCATAAAATAATTATTTCAATTGTTTGCATGATCATTCTATGTAATTAACTCCTGATCTGCTTGATGTTTATGAACACATTAGCTGTCTATGAGAGTCTTGGAAGATTTTCCTCTATTTCAGCATCACAGACTCCAAAATTGTCAGATATCTGCATTCAACAGCACCTGTCAGAGTTTTAAATCTCATTTTATGTAAACCACCTTTTGAAAAGGATAAAAGTAAAACAGCTGTGGATGACAAGAGTCTTAGAACGGTCACGGTAAAAGACACAAATAACAAGAAAATTTGACTACTTCTGTGGCATACAACAATTTTTCTATTAATAGTAATTACTATGGATAACATATACTAACACATGAGAATCATAAGAATCACAAAAAATTTGAAACACATCCTAAATTCAAATTTATATGAATATAATTCAAAGAAGGTTAACCACGATTTCATATTTGATAATACTTCCTGTATAACTTTTTATATCAAATAAGCTGAATATATCATTTTTGGACTTCAAGGGGCCTAACATCAAAAAAGCCATGAAGACTAAAGTTGGAATTTGGTTTTGGAAAGTTTGCAAAATGTAAAAATTTCAAAACTCTGGATATTACAAATAGGATAGCAGGACATTGTAAAATAAATCATCCATTTAGCCAAGGTGATAACAGAATTTTTTTTCTTTTCTTTTCTTTTTTTTTTTTTTTTTTTTTTTTTCTTTTGAGACAGAGTCTTGCTCTGTTGCCAGGCGCCAGCCTGGAGTGCAGTGGCACAATCTCGGCTCACTGCTACCTCTGCCTCCTGGGTTCAAGCAATTCTCCTGCCTCAGCTGGGACTACAGGCACATGCCATCACACCCAGCTAATTTTTGTATTTTTTAGTAGAGACAAGGTTTCACCATGTTGGCCAGGATGGTCTCCATCTCTTAACTTTGTGATCCGTCTGCCTCAGCCTCCCAAAGTGCTGGGATTACAGGCGTGAGCCACCTCACCCAGCCTCAAATTTTTTTTAAAGTCAAAAACCCTTATTCTTTGAAAGAGGAGATTTAATTTCCTACCAAAAAAGGCCTAATACAGATAGCATAAGGCTACTTAAATCTCACAAAATTTTATAAACAAATCAATTAAATTATAATCATCCTGACTATAAGATATAATTTCCATTAATCTTTTTAAAACTTTAGAATTTTTTTCAGAAGCGGGTTAATGCTCCAAGAAAACCTTGTTAATCTGACACAGGGTCCCATACACTGGTCTTGCATCAGTGTGCCTTTAATATTAATGCTTAATTTACAGAGAAACGGAACTAATTTTAATGTCTCAATATCATCCCTTACAATCTCATATGCCCACTTCTTACATGATAGTCCCTGGACCTTGAGTAATTGAATAGTTTTAGTTTATAGCCCTGCGTCTCATAAATGCCATTTATTTTGATTAGCATCTTCCACTGAGTCTGAAGATGACACTTTAGCTGCAGTCACTGTTTAAGATTTAACATGACTTGGTGTCATTTTTAGACCCAGGAGTCAAAGCCCTGTAACTAAATGGTACAAGAATTTTAAAAGCAAATACAGAAAGTTACATGAATATAATAGCCTTAATTTAAAAATAATCATCTCACTTTATTCTAAGGAAATCAAAACTTAGTGACATAAGAATCATTTTGATGAAATATAAAATCTATTTGTTAGATCAGTTACCAAAATGTAAAAGAAAAAATACTTTTACTGTGATATTGCAATTCCTATAAGGAGTCCCTTTAAATAACTGGCAAGTCAAACCTAATAGAAAGGGCACTTGTAGTTAGACATAGGAAGAGTATTTCCTGGTAATGAGTGAAAATTTTCAGATTCTGAAAACAATTTAAAGCCGAGAACACAGAATGTTATATCAGAAGAAAACAATTATTTTAAACCATTCAAATAAAACATTTTTTAGCATCAGGTAACAACAAACAGTAAGAACCTGAGGAGAAAAAACTGCAGGAGCTGAAAATGAGTTAAAAGGGAGAGTTAGTATCTTAGGCATTTTCAAAAGAGAGAGAAAGCTGAAAACAGTGAGATGCAAATAAAAGCTGAACTTTTGGTTAAAAGAAATTAAAGCCTTTTGTAATTTTATTAAGAGTAAATTAATACCTTAAGAAAACATTGTTATTCTATCCAATTCTTTGGTGTATAAGTGATTTTTTAATATCAAAACCCAATCTCTAGAATAGTATTGTGAATAATTTCTCTTTAATTACAGACAACTTGATGATATAAAGTTTTCTTTATTATAAATCTTTCCTGTGCAAACTTTATGACAACTTACACAGACAATTCCTGACGTGCTTGGATTTTCCAGGTTGTCCTCAATATCCCGCTTCCCTAAATAACTGATCATTTTATTGTAGGACAAAAATTTACTATACAAGATCCTTTTTCATTTAAAATTATATTCCTTTTAACTTTTCTTGCCAAAAATATCTCTTCATACTTATAACCTTCTTTTCATTATTATTATTTTTTTTTACTGTAATTTACACTCTAGGGTATATGTGCAGAACATGTAGATTTGTTACATGGGTATACATGTGCCATAGCATTTGACTGCATCCATCACCCCATCATCTACATTAGATATTTCTCCTAATGCTATCCCTCTCCCACTCCTCACCCCCTGACAGACCTATACACCAATAAAAGACAGAGAGCAAAATCATGAGTAAACTCCCATTCACAATTGCTACAAAGAGAATTAAATACCTAGGAATACAACTTACAAGGGATGTGAAGGACTCCTTCAAGGAGAACTACAAACCACTGCTCAAGGGAATAAGAGAGGACATAAACAGATGGAAAAATATTTCATGATCATGGTTAGGAAGAATCAATATCATGAAAATGGCCAAACTGCCCAAAGTAATCTATAAATTCATTGCTACCCCCATCAAGCTACCATTGACTTTTTTTTACAGAATTGGAAAAAAAACCTTTAAATATCATATGGAACCAAAAAAGCTCACATAGCCAGGACAATTCTAAGGATAAAAAAAAAAAAAAAAAAAAAAAAAAAAAAAAAAAAAAAAAAAAAAAAAAAAAAAAAAAAAAAAAAAAAAAAAAGCTGGATGCATCACAATACCTGGCTCCATTAATCTTATTTATTGGTTACTTTCATATCATTTTATATTTAAATAACTTGAATTAAATGAAAATTATTTTCTTTAAAATAAGAACATACAGTTTAGAAATTTTTTTCTATATTTTTTGAAAAAAGAAAATAAACAAGACATTCAATTAGTATCTGTTATTTAACTTAATGTACCTTTGGATTCTAAATTATATGACAAGTTTATTTACAAGCATTTGTTTTATTAAATTTACCTAATTAATTAATTTTTAAATAGTTTGCCCAGATTACTTATGAAAACTCTGATAGTTATCATTTAAGGTTATTTCCCTGTTAATTATTGTTACAGTCTCTGAATATTAGTTTTTTCTAAGTAACAACCTTAACATTAGATAAGTGGGTTTGTTTTTGTTTTTGTTTTTGTTTTGCCAGTAACTCAAGATTTAGCTCTTCTCAATAAACAGCATTAAATACTCATTTATCAATTTTTACATAAAGATAATTATATTTTTGAGCTGCATTCATGGTTTTATAACCCTCTTGCCGAATGTTGACATCTAGCAAAGATAAATATAAAACCACTTGATCAATAAATCTAAACAATAATGTATGTTGACAGTTCTGAAGCCATTTCTAATTCAATTTCACAATGCTTTTATAACCAGCTTGTCATTAAAAATTTGCTTAAATCATGTGAACTTGGAAAGCATTTGGCTTAGGGTCTCTATTTTACTGTAACAAAGCATTTGACTAAAAGCCTTTTTTTTTTTCTTTAAGCCAATTAATTAGAGTTCCAAAATATATATTTTAGTGGTGCAACATTATACACAAGACACATAAATAGGCATATTAGACATGCAGGTAAATGCAGATCTTATAGATTCATAAAATCTTTTTCTTCCTATTTTAGACTTCCAATTTCTTGATAACCTGTTTTATTATTTTAGGCAGTTATAAACTAGATAGCCTTGAATTTGCACATTAAAGGAACTTGTAGGTGAAAAATCAGATGGCAAAATTTATATCTCAAAGTACAGATTCCCCTGTGCTAGATGGAGATTAAATATGGATGCCAAATCAGACATAAAATCATATAAATCTATCAAAGAATTGTATAAGGAGACCAATTTTATTAGATACGTAGTTCTAAATTTAGCCTTTATAGATCTCTTTTAACCCTATCTCTGAGCTCCGGGCAAAGTCCACAATGAATCCTGAGTCTCCAAAAAAAAGAGAATTATCCTCAGGATAGATCACATGATGCTTTTACAGTGCACTTAAAAAAAAAAAAAAAGACATTTCTCTAAGTATCTAAACTACATTCTTTCCTATTTTAAGCACCCAGGATTAGTCCCTGTTGTAATAACTATTTCAGTAAAAAATAAATCATGTAACAATGCAAAATCAAGCAGTTTAAAATCTGAGAGCAGTTTGTCTGTTTCCATTTTTGGGGTTCCATAAGGAAAAATAGAGATTTATTCCCAGAAGGGAGTTTGGCACCTTCTCTATTTTCTTTAAGAAATCCTAGGGTGTTAGAAACTCTTTTAGGTCCCTCATGCAGCAAAGGGTGGCAAGACAAAGGTGAGAAAGTCAACAATAAATGGAGAAAACAGAATTCCGTTGACTGAGAAGGAAAAAAGCAACAAAACCTTTTTTTGAGAAAAATATCAATGTCCTATAAGATTTTTAAAAAAGCATAAAGACTGTAAAAAATAAAAATACACCACACACACACACACGCACATATATCTTGGATATTAGCTTTTAATTAAGCTGCCTTTTAGCATTGAAGTCCTTAAAAAAAATCATTTTAGGCCGGGTTTGGTGGTTCATGCCTGTAATCCCAGATCTTCTGTAGGCGGGTGAATCATTTGAGATCAGTTGTTTGAGACCAGCTTGGCCAACATTGTGGAAACCTATCTCTACTAAAAATACAAAAATTAGCTGGGCGTGGTGGTGTGTGCTTGTGGTCTCAACTACTCAGGAGGATGTGGCTTGAGAATCACTTGAACACAGGAGGCAGAGGCTGTGGTGAGCTGAGATTGTGCCACTGCACTACAGCCTGGGCAACAGAGTAAGACTTCATCTCAAAAAAAAAAAAAAAAAATCATTTAAATCCCATTACCATATTTTAGCTGGGACAAATTGCTGATATTTCAAAAGTAACATAAATATCAATCAAGAAAGGACTTGATTTAGAAATCAAACCCAGGATGCGATGGTAGAAAAAAAAGGCAGAACCTTAGAAACAGAAGCGCACTTCAGGGCAGGCAACAGACATTGCCCTTTCTGTTTGGCTTGGCTAATGAAAAGGTAGCTTTGTTATGTAAATAAAGCCCTTTAGGTAGTAAAAATCTTTTCTTTTTCTTCTTTTTGCTGGTCATTTTCTCTTTTCCTTTTTTATTATTAGTTGCAAGATTTAAGCCAATTCAGAATCCTTGTTCCCCATAATTCGGAAATCTCCTTTGGATTTGACCAAGCTGAATAAAGTTGATCAAACCCAATAGGACCAAGACTGAAACCACAACAAAAACAGAAAAACAGCAACAAAAAAGCTAAGCAAAACAAATGATTGCACAATTTATAGGACTACTGAGCACCCTAATAATAAGAGAAAATTAAGACCAGCTATTTGTCAATTTTAACTTTTAGTCTTTAAAAAGAATTTCCTAGACAAAAACTCAAATTTAGCTACATAGCTGGGAATGGGGCCCTGGCTCAAGACTTCTCTCTAGCGTCTTAGAAGCAGAGAACAAAAGCCTCAAACTTGCCTTTCCCGTTGGAAATTATCCGAAACTCCAAAAAGGAGTTGCCTGCTCTACATTATCATGGAAACAGGAAAACTTGCCTTCCTTGTTGGAAGCAATTAAAACTCTAAAAAAAATAGTTGTACAGCAAAATAAACTTTAGATCTCAATCAAATTTGGGGAGATTAGGGATTCTCTGGAAGCTGGGATCTCCTAGGTCTCAGCAAATTGTCCTATTAGTTTGAGTCACAAGGATAGCTCAAACTACTACCAAGCACCAAAAGGAGATTTGTCAAAGGTCAGGGGCACCTCCACTCAGAATTTTTTTATGATAATGGATCTGTGAACCCAAAAGTATCTGAGACAGGTCTCAATCAATTTAGAAAGTTTATTTTGTCAAGGTTAAGGATGTACTTGTGACGCAGCCTCAGGAGGTCTTGAAGACATGTGCCTAAGGTGGTCAGAGCATAGCTTGGTTTGATACATTTTAGGGAGACATGAGATATCAATCAATATGTATAAGCTATATATTGGTTCAGTCCTGAAAGGCAGGACAACTCAAAGTTGGAGGGCTTTTATGTCATAGGTGGATAAGAGACAAATGGTTGCATTATTTTGAGTCTGTCATTAGCCTTTCACTGAAAATACAATTTACATGTGGGGTGGGGTAGAGAAATACTGATTTATGCTTTAGACTGGCTTAGTGAATGTGCATTTTTACATAAGCAATAGAACAGAAGAACCAATAAAATGTGCAATTTGTCTCAGGTGAGCAGAGGGATGGCTTAGTTCTGTCTGTCCTTTGTCCTCCATCTGTGAAGATAAGTTATTAATTTTCATTGCCAGGGTGAAATACAACAGAACTGTTTTAGGGTAAATATCTTGAGGCCTACAAGAAATTCCCTTGTTAAAAAATTGTGAAGGAGGTATGTAGCTTTGTTATCTTTGTAGCTATCCTATTTAGGAATAAAATGGGAGGCAGATTTGCCTAACACAGTTTCGAGCTGGACTTTTCCCTTTGGCTTAGTGATTTTGAGGTCTGGAGACTTTTATCTTTCACACCTAGGACCACTCCATAGCAACTACAGCCTGGCCACCACTGACATTTATTTAGGACTCAAAGCTACTACAGTTTGCAAGTGGTAATGTGGGCCAGAACTTTAGTCTATCCCACCAGGGTCATGCATCCCCATCTGGCAACAGGACATGCCTAAGGTCCATGGCAGCTATGGCATACCTTATGACGAGTTTTATTCACACCCCAAGACTGCTGTAGTTGGTCAGCAGTGATGCAAGCCAGAACTGAAATCCATTCTTTCAGAGGCACAGGCTGATATCTGTCTCTGGGTCATGCCTAAAAGCCTGCAACATCTACAGACTACCTGCTGCTGAGGTTTATTTGGGGCTTGAGTCAGCTGGAGTTGGCTGGCAGTACTATGGGCCAGAACTTCAGTCCTTCCTGCTGGGATTGTTGGTTGTTCTCTGGAACCATGGAAAGTGTAGAGGTTCTGTTCAGGGTATTTGCCTGGTGTTAGGGTGTGGCAGGCCAGGTCTCACTAACACAGGCCTCCATAGCAACTGTTTCAGTATGGACTGAGAGGTTAAGTTGAATATGAAAAGCCAGTGCCCTCATAAAAAGTCTGGGATGTAACAAAAGCTCACCAAGAGTTTTGCCTAAGCCTTTCCTGGGCATTAAAGCACAACAAAATAACAAAAGAGTTCTTAATAGGACCCATTTAGGATTAAACAAGTTTTGTTGTGGGACTGAAGAAACTCCCTAGCATCCACAAACAAGTTTATTGGGGATCTGAATGAACTCCCCAAAACTCCATGATTTAGCAGGAGACAAGATAAGGGTAATCACCCCAGTACCTGAACCCATTTAGATTAAGTAAATTTACTGAGGTTTCAGAGGAAGGTCTTGAGGACTCAGACCCCGGTTACAGATTTAAAGAAGTTAATCACTTATGTCTTAAGAAGAATGCATACTTACACGTAGACATATAGCTCAGAAGGTATATAAGCTCCAAAAAACTTTGTAATTTTGAGTTGGTCTGGCGATAATTTCCAGGCCTTCTCCCTGTAGCCAGTTGCAGAAATAAAAACTCTCTTCCTCTGCAATTCATCTGCATCTTTACTGGGCAATGAGAAATAGCAGTCCGACACTCAATTTGGTCCAGGAACAGGGGACATGGGATTCTCCCTGGTGCTGGGCTTTTTTGTGTCAGGCCTGGTACTGGATTCTAAGGCATAGTCTTGTGCTTATGTCCCTCTCCTTCAGTGAATGTTGTCCCTCTCAGTGCTGTGCTGTCTGAGGTTGGGGGAGGGGTGACGTAGGTAATAAAAGTGCCCTGTCTACCCTCTTCAATGTATCTTTTAAATTATTATGCTAAAACCAGGTGTAATTATTTCTCACCTGGTATCCTGAGTCTTGTGAAGATTTTCTCATGTGTGGATAGTTGTTCAAATTGATGTTTCTATTGAGGGATAATCCCTACTGAGGGATGTTTCAATTGAGGGAGAGTCCTACTCTGCCACCTTACTCTGCCTCTCTTCTCTTGCTTCACCAACTGACTTCGGCAGGCTCAGGCCCTGAATAAACTTCAGTGGCAGGCAGGCTTGCAGCTGCTGTATACCTTAGGATGTCTTCCTCTGTAAGTTAGAGCTAACAATAGTATCTGCCTCTGAGCATTGCTGTGGGAATTAAATAAGATGTATGTAAAGTGATTAACACATTCCCTGGTATAAAGTTATTGCTTGATTTACATTAATTGTTATTATTATGAGGTCACTATGATAGTGGTAGTAGTAGTAGTTATCTTCATTGTCATTATGGTAATAGTAGTACCAGAAGTAAAAGTAGAAATAATAGTATATTCATAGAAAAAATAAATAAGAGTTGCCAGTTTTGTTTTCTATCTACTCATTGCTATCTACTCTGATATTCCTGAAACTATCAGTTTCTATGTCAATGAAATATCTTTCGCTTTCTTATAAGTAAGCAAAAGGAAAATAAATCCCCATCAACAGAACGAAGTTTTGTTCCCTTAGAGATTGTAAAAAATAGTATTTACTTTAATTTTATTACTATATATTCACATTTTTGTTCTTTTCATCTTCTCTTGATCTTTTTTTTTTTTTTTCCCTTTGGTAAGATGTGATCTCCTCTGACATATACAACCTAGAAGGATAAAATATAAGAAACAGTATTAAAAGTAGAGGGGTAAGGCAAATATTATTGTTTTTATCTCAAAACAATTTTATAATCCTAATGGGCATCCTTTAAAACTATGTATATCTTTTAAGTTATTTAGTTTCTTTATAAATTTGTCAATAAAGTTTAAAAATGTATCTGATGTTGAATTGATGGAATTTCTATGGTTTTTGTCTCATTATTCCATTGCTAGCCTCATATATATATGTATATATATTTATATACACACGTATATACTTATAGGATATCATAACATATATGATGTATATACATACATATGGTATATATACATATATAATACAAATATGGCATATGTAATATACTATAAATATATACATACATATACACATATTGTGAAAGAAAAGAAATCTTGGGGCTCCCAAATCACTAAACTAAAGGGAAAAGTCAAACTGGAAACTGCTTACAGACAATCTGTCTATCATTCTGTTCAAAGTCACCCCTCTGCTCACTGAGATAAATGCATATCTGATTGCCTCTTTTGGAGAGGCTAATCAGAAACCCAAAGTAATGCAACCATTTGTCTCTTATCTACCTACGACCTGAAAGACCTCTCCCCGCTTTGAGTCTTCTCATCTATGCTTGGAGTTGTCCCATCTTTCCACACTAAAACAATGTTCATCTTGCATGTGTTGATGTCTCATGTCTCCCTAGAATGTATGAAACCAAACTGCTCTGACCATCTGGTGCACATGTCATCAGGACCACCTGAGGCTGTGTCAGGTATGCATCCTCAGCCTTAGCAAAGTAGGTTTTCTAATTTAAATGAAACCTGTCTCAGATTTCTGAGGTTCACAATGTATACATACATATGTAGATCATATATAAACATATATATAGTATGCGTGTGCATATATATATATATATATATATATACGGCTAGCAATGGAGTGATGAGATGAAAACCATAGAAATTCCATTTTACACAGACACGCACACACACACGTTTGCTAGCCTCATATACATATGCAAACATTGGCCACTAGAGGGAAGCAAAAGATCAGAACAAACAGAAACATACCAGACAGAATCCATATTGTGGGAGCAATTGAAAAAATCACTCCTTGACATATTGCTTTGGTCATGAGGAAAAGATCCTGGACTGTCCTGAAGCACAGCAGAGAGTAGATCACATTGCAGGAACATAATAAAATTGCTATAACTCAAAGGTTCTGAAATAGATGAAACAAGGAATTGAGCAATGTAGTTCACAGTTTTAAGAAGCAAACAGAAGACAGATCGAGGAAATTCAGTCCCAGCCCAAATTAGGTGATTAATCATGTTACTAAAGTCAGAGCTAAGGTCATAGTAAAATACAAGTACAGATAAGGTCAATAAATATCTGCATCTCTCATGAGGTTGTAAGTTTCATAAGAGACTTGTTTTAGTCAGATGAGTAAAGATGAGAAAAAAATGGAATCAGGACAGAGATGAGGAAGTAAATAAATCACTATGCTATGCAATGTTCTTCCAATATGGTATGAGAGAATTCCATCTGTGTTCAATGCAACATCATTTTATTAATGACCCCTAGGTAGATACAGTTTAAAGAGCGCAGCAGCCAGAGAATTTTAGGCAATTTGGCGTTCTCTTGTTCTCAGGTTCATGCTTGGAAAATAGTAAAATTGTTAGTGTCTTTTTTTAAAAAAAAAATCTAGTAGAAGAGGAACAATATTGAAGTGGGATGCTAATATTATGTTTCTTATGTTTTATTCCATTAATATCTCCTTCTGTTAACCAAGATAGTGTACTTGATTTCAACAGTACCAGGGACATAAAACTACAAAATCAGTTTACATAAGAAAAGATGATGTGCAGTATCACAAGTGAGAAGTAGGTAATGCAAGTGGAACCCATAATTGACATGAAAGAGAGCTTATAGCAGACATTGCTCAAATTGAGGGATTTTTGACTGCCAGAAACCACGTCCTTCCTAATAGCATTTCAGTTTACTTTTGGGGATTTACTACTTCTTCATTACGTGTGGTATTGGCATAGTGATAATTCCCTGTACCCATCTGCCACTGTTTCATTTCATGACTCTGACTATGGTGCTGAGAGGATCAGGAGGTTGGACGCATGACCTAATCTCAGCCAATGAAACACTCTTTCTGTGGACTTTAAATTTTAGATAAAGTATTAAATCAGGACACATATTTTGATGTATCTATTACAATAGCAGCTGTGGTGGTAATGGCAGAAACCCTGACAAGCCAGCAATATCTACTAAATGGGTTGGCCCTTCTAAAAGACAGAAGCTGTGTTTTTTGTTTTCTACTCCTTGCTTTCATAGATCCTCCTGATCTTTTATCATTTCTGTGAGCCTTTTATCACTTCTGTGAGCCCTCAGTATCTTTTGCTAAATTTGTTTTTGCTTAACTTGTTAGAGTCGCTTTCAGGTGTTTGTCACCAAGGGGCCTAATTAATACAAGAATATTTGGAAGTGAAGTATATAAGACATTACTATATGCAGATTCAGGTGTGGACAAGTAAGACATTTATTATGTTGGTAACAGAGGACATAATGAGCAAAGTATTCGTTTTAAGTTTCTGTGATTAACGTATGGAATTTCTTCACTATTTATGTATGAATAAGAATGAGAAGATGATACTTCACAATGTATGGCCTCACAGGCTGTGCACTATGAAACTCCTTAGGAATCATTTATATAAACTAAAATATAGATTGAGACCCCTGAAATTGCACAATATGGTGATTATAATTAAAAGGCAACACATAGTTAAAAAACACAAGCAAACCATACTCCTAATAGTGCCACTTAATTCACACATCTATAAAAGTCAAAAGACACCCTGTAACTCCTAATAGGGAATGAGTCTGTCATCATTAATATGTTGAAACAACATAAATATGATACTGTAGTATGAAATTCAGGTTATTGTGCAGCTCAGAAATAAAAGCATCTATCAATATTAAGAGAAGGCATAAACTGTGAAAATAGTACCAAAACTACTTCAAATTTTCCTGGGTGCTGAGTAAGTCAGTCAGTATTTCACACATCGACCTAAGACCTGGATTTATTAAATGTAATAGAACAGTGTTTTTCAAAACCTTGTATTATATTGGAAAGCATTATACACTGTAATGTTAATATTTCTTGCATGAGGTGATGTATATGCCAAAATATATGTATTATATGTGAAATACAAGCACTAATAGGAAAATAGAGGTTTCATTCGACAGAAAATGGCATTTATATGTAGGATTTTTCACCTGCTTAAATGAATCACTGAAAAACAAACCTAAGGCTTCCTAAAAATTTTAACCAGTAATATGTAGTAGTGACCTCCTGGAAATGAGAATATAAGACAACATTTTGTATTAAGGCTTGTGATAGCAACCAAAAGTCCAGATAAACTATTCTGGCAAAGACAAACCGGAAGAGTTTGAATTTCTAATAAACACAAACTTTGGAGCCTAATAGAAATAGATTTAGATTGTTTTTCTGCCTTTTACTAGTTATGTAAATTTGAGAAATATTTTTGGATTATTTAGGCCCAGTGTTCATTATCTATATAAAATAATATAATAATAGTACTCTCTTCATAAGATAATTGAGATGATTAAATGGGATAATTTATGTATAACACTTTCCAAAGTTCCTGTAACATGATGAATGTGCACTCGTTGCTAAAAATTACTATGGCATTCTATAATTCATTTAATAATTATTTATTGGATGCCTCTTGTGCATCAGGTATTGTACACAATATACTAAAACAAGAATCTTATGGAACTTACAACCTAGTGAAAGATGCAGATATTTATTTACCTAATTATTTTGAAAATGCAAAATGTGGCAGCAGCAAGTAATATGAAGAATAGGTGCATCGTGTTCTGAAGTTTCACACAAAAAGAATGATTAAGAGAGATCAGAAAGGGTTTCCTTCAGAGAGTGGAATACTGGAAAGAAATATAAATCATTCTACAAAAAAGTCACATGCATGTGTGTGTTCATCACGGCACTATTCACAATAGCAAACTCATGGAATAAACCTAAATGCCCATCCATTAACAGTGGACTGGATAAAGAAAATGTGGTACATATACAACATATAATACTATGATGTAGCCACAAAAATAGAACAAAATCATATCTTGAGCAGCAACATGTATGGATTTGGAGACCATTTGCGTAAGCAAATTAATGTAGGAACAGAAAACAAAATACCACATGTTCTCACTTGCATGTGTTAGCTAAATATTGAGTGCACATTGACACAAAGAAAGGAACAATAGACACTGAGGTCTACTTGATGATGGAGGGGGTTAGGAGGATGAATACTGAACAACTGCCTTTTAGGTACTGTGCTCCTTACGTGAATGATGAAATAATCTGTACCCTCAACCCCCACAACATGCAATTTACCCATGCAACAAACCTGCATATGTATCTCCTGAACCTAGAATAAAAGTTAGGAAAAAGTAAATAATAGAAAGAGCAATAAAATACACAATAAAAACAGTGCTGCATACTGGTAACAGAAATGAAAAGGATTTCATCTATTTGGAATGTATTTTGTAGGATTCATCTACAGAGCTTGGTATTTCACTGAATATAAAAGATAAAAGGAGGTATCAATAATGACCCCTATGTTTATGAAGTGAAGATATTTACTAAAATGGAGAATAATGGTTGAGGGACAGGTTTAGCAAGTGGATATCAAATATTCAGTTTGGAACATCTTCATTTTGGCTTGTCTGAGATACACTGAAGTGTCATTATTAAGTAGGTAAATAAAAAATTCTGGATTTGTGGTACTGGAAGAGTAATCAGCATATAGACAAATGGTAATGTCATAAGAGTGAGTGGAATTTCCAAGAAGATGTAAAACAATAAAGAAGAAAAGAGCAACCAGAATGAAGTCCTGAGGAATTCCAATATTTACAGACTATATTAAGAAGGGAAAGAGGCAAGGATACAAGATGGCCGTTTAGGAACAGCTCAGGATTGCAGCTCCCAGTGAAAGCGCAGAGGGTGAGTGGACGCCGCGTTTTTATTGCCCACAGACTAGGAAATTCCCGGGTGGAGGAGCTCCACGGTCGCCAGCGTGGCTGTTTTGGCCAGCGCGGCTGTGCCGGCCGGCGCCGCTGCCTTGCCCTGCGCAGCTGCATTGTCGGCGCCCCGGAGCCGCGGTTCTCCATACAAAATACACCAGTCTGGGGGCCCTTTTGGCTGGCGATTGGAGCCACGGGAAGTCGCCCAT
>NW_016107876.1:727987-757133 GCF_001604975.1 Cebus imitator | reverse complement strand
CAATAAAATAAATAAATGGGAAAAAAAAGAACAAAAAAAAAAAAGAAGGGAAAGAGCCCTGTGAGAGAGTGGATAAAGGTAGAAGGAGTTAAATGTCATTAATACCAAGAGAGTGGTTCAAGGAGAAAGGAGTCAAGTGTTTAATGACAACAGGCCAAGTACATTAGGACTTGCTCCATATAATTTTCAAACTAAAGGTCATTGATAACCTTAGCAAAATTAGTTTTTGTGAATAGGGTGCAGGTGAATGACTACAGTGAGTTCAACTCTTGTTCATATGTAGATAGCTCTTTAAAACATAGCTTTAAAGGAGGAGAAATATATAGTGAGGTAACCGGAATGGAAAATCTAAAGGGTTTTCCTTTTTTAAAAGAGAGAAAATAGACTGAATAATAATGTAAATTATCTATGTTTATGGATAAAAATATACAAGGATGTGAGCAGAAGTGAATCTGTATTTTAATTCTTTGAAAGCTTTCGTGGACATAGGAGCTCACTGACATGTCTAATGTTTATCTCAAAAGATTGATTAGAGAGATACCCAGGGCCCAAAATGGGAGGAAGCACCTCATTTAATTATCAATGGAATGTGAAAATTATTAGCAGTTGTTTTATAATTATATTTGTGTCCTTTTTTAAAGTTTTATTTTTACGTTCAGGGGCACATGTGCAAGTCTGTTATATGGGCAAACTCGTGTCACAGGGGTTTGTTGTACTGATTATTTTGTCACCCAAGTACTGAGTCTAGTATTCAATAGTTATTTTTTTCTGATCCTCTTTTTTTTCCCACCTGTCACCTTCAAGTAGATCCCAGTGTCTGTTGTTCCCCTCTGTGTGTCCATGAATTATCGTCATTTAACTCCCACTTACAAGTGAGAACGTGGTATTTGACTTTCTGTTCCTGCATTAGTTTGCTTAGGATAGTGAGCTCTATCTCCATCCATGTTCCCACAAAATATATATTATTTTGAATATAGATCTTATTCTTTTTATGGTTGCATAGCATTTCATTGTCTATATGTACCACACTTTATTCAATCTGTCATTGATGACAATTCAGGTTAATTACATGTCTTTGGTATTGTGAATAGTGCTGCAATAAACATTCACATGCATGTATCTTTATAGCAGAATTATATATATTCCACTGAGTATATAACCAGTAATGAGATTGCTGGGTTGAATGGTAGTTTTGTTTTTAGCTCTTTGAGAATTGCCACACTGATTTCCACAATGGGTTAACTAATTTACACACACACCAACAGTGTGTAAGCATTCCCTTTCTCTACAACTTCACCAGCATCTGTTACTTTTTGACTTTTTAATATGAGCCATTCTTACTTGTGTGAGATGGTATATCATTGTGGTTTCGATTTGCACTTCTCTAATGATCAGTGATATCGAGCATTTTTTTTTTCATATGCTTGTTGGCTATTTGTATGTCTTCCTTTGAAAAGTGACTGTTCATCTTCTTTAATCAGTACTGATATGACTGTCCAGAGTTCATCTTAATTCCATATGAGGAGATTAGAGAAATCATGAACTTGACTCGGGCTTCATAAAGTTCATACTTCTACATTTTAAGCACAAAGCTGATTCTATTGGAGACAGCCCAGGACAATCTGGACAATACTGTCACAAGCAAACTAAAACATTGTCCAGATATATGATCGTAGTTCAATCCAGGAGAGTCCTAAACATCATGTTTATAAAATATTGCAAAATCACCCAGACATAATAAAATCCAAAAGGCATAAAGGTACATAAACATGCCGGCCATGCTGAGTGCAACAAGGTATCTTCCTGTTATCTCACCCATCAAAACTCTGGGGCTGGATGGCTTCAGTGATTAATTTTACAAACATTTAGAAAGAACTAACACCAATCTCCCTCAAACTATTCTAAAGAATAGAGGAGAAGGGAATATTTCCAAACTCACTCTATGAGGTAAATATTACAATGATAACAGAACCAGACAAAAACACATCAGAAAAAGAAAATGACTCATGGACACACAGAGGGGAACAACAGACAATGGGATCTACTTGAAAGTGATGAGTGGGAGAAAAAAGAGGGTCAGAAAAAAATAACTATTGGATACTAGATTCAGTATCTGGGTGACAAAAATAATCAGTACAACAAACCCCTGTGACACGAGTTTGCCCATATCAACAAAGTGAAGGAAAAAAAAAAATGATCATTTCAACTGATGCTAAAAAAGCTTTTGATAAAATTCAATATCACTTCATTATGAAAACCTTCAAAAATGAGTATAGAAGAAACAATAATAAAAATAATAAAAGCCATATAAAACAGGCAGAAAGCTAGTGTCATACTGAATGGAAAACAGATGAAAGTCTTTTCTCTAAGATCTGCACAAGACAAAGGTGACCACTTTCACCACTGACTGAACATAGTACTGGAAGACCTGGTTAGAACATTCAGACAAGAGAAAGAAATAAAGGGCGTCCACATTGGAATGAAAAAAGTCGAATTATTCTTGTTTGCAGATAATGTGATCTTATGTTTGTGAAAACCAAAAGATTCCACAAAAAACTATTAGAGCTGATAAACAAAGTTTCAGGATACATAATTGACATATAAAAATCAGTATTGTTTTTATATATCAACAGCAAAATATTTGAAAAATAAATTAAAAAGTAATCTCACTTAAAATAGCTACAAATAAAATCCAACACTTAGAAAATAAATTAACCAAAGAAGGGGAAAATATCTACAATAGAAACTGTAAAACGCTGGCAAAATAATTGAACAGACCACAAAAAATTATTCATTTTCATTGACTGGAAGAATAAGTATTGTTAAAATGTCCATACTACCCAAAGCAATCTACACATTCAATCAATCCCCATCAAAATGTGAATGACATTTTTCACTGATGTAAAAAAAAAAATCTAAATTTTTTTATGGAACCACAGAAGATCCAGAATAGCCAAAGCTATTGTGGGCAAAAAGAACAAAATTGGAGGAATCACATTGCCTGACTTCAAATTATACTACAGAGATATAGTGACCAAAATAACGTGGTACTGGCATGAAAACATACACATGGATCAGTGAAACAGAATAGAGAACCCAGAGATAAATCTGTTCATCTACAATAAACTCACTTTGACAAAGGTGGCATGAGCATACATTGGGGAAAATTGTTGGTTCAATAAAGAGTGCTGCGAAAACTGGATATCCATATGTGAAAGAATAAAACTAGACCATTCTTCTCATATTCAAAACTTGTCAAAATGAATTAACAACTTAAATCTAATACCTCAAACTATGAAACTAGATTAGGAAACTATCCATGACATTGGACTGGACAAATATTTATTGCGTACTATCCAAGGCACAGGCAAGCAAAGCAAAGATGTACAAATAGGATCACATCAAGTTAAAAAACTTCTGCACAACAAAGGAAAGTGAAGAGACAACCAACAGAATGGGAGAAAAGATTTGCAAGTATCCATTTGAGAAGAGATTAATAACCAAAATATATAAGGAACTCAAACAATTCTGTAGGAAAAAATCAAATAATCTAATTTTAAATGGGGAAAATATCTGAATAGACATGTCTCATGAAGAGATATACAAATGGCAAACAGGTATATGAAAAAATGCTCAATGTTATTGATCATCAGAGAAATGGAAATTGAAACTACAATGAGATATCCTCTCACCCCAGTTAAGATGGCTTATATCCAAAAGTCAGGCAATAACAAACTCTGACAAGGATGTGAAGAAAAAGAAACCCTCTACACTTTTGATGGGAATGTAAATTAATACAACCACTATGGAGAACATTTGCAGCACAGTATGGAGTTTCCTCAGAAAACTAAAAATATGGTTACCACACAATGAAGCAATCCACCTGTTAGGTATATACCCAAAAGAAAGGAAATCAGTATATCAATGAGATATCTGCACTCCCATGTTTATGGGAGAAGTATTCATAATAGCCAAGATTTAGAAGCACCTCAATATCTGTCAGCAGATGAATGCATAAAGAATATGTGGGCACATATACACAATGGAGTATGATTCAGCCATAAAAAAAGAAATGAGATCCTCTCATTTGCCACAACATCATGGAACTGGAGGTCATTACGTTAATTGAAATAAGACAGACATAAAGACAAACTTTGCATGTTCTAACTTATTTGTGGAAGCTAAAAATTCAAGCAATTTAACTCATGAAGAAAGAAGAAGCATGGTTACCAGTGACTGTGAAGCGTTGTTTGAGGGTAAGAGAGAAGTGGACATGGTTAATGGGTACAAAATCATAGTTAGAAATAATAAGTCCTAGTATTTGATAGCACAACAGGGTAACTATATTCAATAATTACTTAATTGTATATTTTTAAATTACCAAAGGTACATTAGATTGTAACACAAAGGTTGCATGTTTAAGGTGATGAATACCACCCATAATAATAGAATGTAGCTTTTTTAGGTGATACTGGAATCATGTCTCTCTCTCTTTGAGAAACATGGAGAAATAAAATATTGTTTAATGGGCAGCGTCAGCCACATAATATGATACTCCACATAGGATCTGATGAGGATTATGCCTATCAGCAGTGTCCATTATTACAAGATTACATTTAAGTTGGTGACTGGGTCCACTAGATTGACATTTGGTTGAAAAAATATTTTGTGTTGAGCCTACCATGATGTATATATAACAGTAGGTTCATGCCATCTTTTGATTCATGGACATACAAAACTGACCAAGTTTGATTATTCATTGTGTCACTGGTGCCCAATATAAAACCTGGTACATACAATCTACTCGATAAATGTTTTTTGAAAGAATATGCACACCTTTGTATCCCAACAGAAAATTGTTGGGTCATGCTTTTCCGATATCTAATGGTGTAAGTTTAATGGAGTGATATCTAACATTGGGATTATATATTTTGCTAATTTATTCAGTAAGCATTACTTAGCCCAGATGTCAATTTAATTCCCAGATACAAAGTAGAATTAAAGACAAGATCTTTTTTTCCTCTAATTAAATGATTCTTCACACACAATAAAACTACCAACACAGCACTTTGAGAAAAAATATAGGACATTTGAATGCTACTTTCCACCGTCTCTAAGCACAATGAGAAGGAACAAGATGATTTCTAAGGTAGGTCAGAATCAAGGTTAAGGTGCTCACCACTCCAGAAAAAGAATGGTACATGCTGTTGGCAAGAAGATGAAACAAGTCAGCACCTACAGGTCTTTCCTGTATAAATCTATATTGTCTTCATCTTAACAAAGAGGGGACAGAAATTTAATCAACAGTTTCCACCAGGTGTAATGGCAATGGCACAGAACTGTTAATGTCAGGCTAGTCTAGAGAGAGGGACAGAGAAGCTACTCTTGTAAGACGTTAACTGGATATAATAATAATTATTATTGAGAGTTGTCCATTATTTACAAATTGAGTCACATATGAACAACCTAGGAATTTCCTCAAATTATCTTTTTGAAAAGCTAACTGTGCTGTTTAACTTCACACAGGCAATTTGTTTCTAATTTCAATGTACTGCACTGTAGTAGTGTCATCTTATATATAAATTAAAGTTAACAAATTTCAAATAATTGTAAGACAGTCTGATAATGAAAGGGAGACTATGTTGTAGAAAGAAAGGTGAGTTTTATTTTTTTGTTATTGTATCACCCTTACAACCCTACCACCACCATCCATCTTTTTTTCCCCCACCCTCTCTCCCACCACCACTGCCACCATCATCTTAATTGGCAGTTAGGATAGGCTCTGTTTGTTGTAAGTCAATATCTCAAACATGTATCCTGTCATCCATGACTGAATCTATTTCTCACAGTCATAAATTAGAAAGTAAAAAAAAAAAAATCCGAAAAACAAAAAACAAAAACAAAACCCAAAACATCATTTAATTGCATTTTGTTTGGCCCAAACATAATGAATTATGTCCCAAATTAAGCTGGGAAACTAGGGGCTATTAAATGTAGCAGAGCACCAGAAATCAAATCCTTTAAGAACAAGCAATTACTGAGAGATTTCATCAGCACCAGACCTGCCCTACAAGAGCTTCTGAAAGAAACGCTAAACACAGAAAGGAACAAGTACCAACCACTGCAAAAGCACACCAAATGGCAAAGACCAAAAATGCAATAAAGAAAATAAGTCAACTAATGGGAAAGAAAACCAGCCAGTAACAAAATGGCAGGATCAAATTTACACATAACAATATTAACATTGACTGTAAATGGCCTAAATGCCCCAATCAAAAGACACAGACTGGCAAACTGGATAAAAAGTCAAGACCCATCGGTGTGCTGTATTCAGGAAACCCATCTCACATACAAAGACACACATAGAATCAAAATAAAGGGATGGAAGAAGATTTACCAAGCAAATGGAGAACAAAAAAAAGCAGGGGTTACAACCCTAGTCTTGGATAAAACAGACTTCAAACCAACAAAGATCAAAAGAGACAAAGAAGGGCATTACATAATGGTAAAAGGATCAATCCAACAAGAAGAGCTCACTCTCCTAAATATATATGCACCCAACACGGGAGCACGCAGATACGTAAAGCAAGTTCTTAACGACCTAAAATGAGATTTAGACTCCCACACAATAATAGTGGGAGACTTCAACATTCCACTGTCAATATTAGACAGATCAATGATACAGAAAATTAACAAGTACATCCAGGGCTTGAATGCAGAGCAGGAACAAGCAAACCTAATAGACATACACAGAACGCTCCATCCCAAATCCACAGAATAAACATTTTTCTCAGAACCACATCGCACTTACTTTAAAATTGACCACATAATTGGAAGCAAATCACTCCTCAACAAGGGCAAAAGAATGGAAATCATAACAGTCTATCAGACCACAGCACAATCAGATTAGAACGCAGGATTAAGAAACACTCAAATCCACACAACCACTTGGAAACTGAACAACTTGCTTCTGAGTGTCGACTGGATAAACAATGAAATGAAGGCAGAAATAAAGATGTTCTTTGAAACCAATCAGAATGAAGACACAACTTACCAGAATCTCTGGGAAACCTTTAAAGCAGTGTTGAGAGGGAAATTTATAGAAATAAATGCCCACATGAGAAACAAGGAAAGAAAGATCTAAAATTGACACCCTATCATCAAAATTGGAAGAGGTAGAGGAGCAAGATCAAAAAAACTCAAAAGCTAGCAGAAGATAAGAAATAACTAAGATCAGAGCTGAACTGAAGGAGATAAAGACACAAAAAACCCTTCAAAAAATTAATAAATCTAGGAGCTAGTTTTTTGAAAAGATCAACATAGTAGACAGACTACTAGCCAGAATAATAAAAAAGAAAAGAGAGAAGAATCAAATAAATGCAATAAAAACAAATAATGGGGATATCACCACTGATCCCACAGAAATACAAACTACCGTCAGAGATTACTACAAACAGCTCTATGCACATAAACCAGTAAACCAGGAAGAAATGGATAAATTCCTGGACACTTGTACTCTACCAAGACTAAACCAGGAGGAAGTTGAAACCCTGAATAGACCAATAACAAGGGCTGAAGTTGAAGCAGCAATCAATAGCCTACCAACCAAAAATAGTCCAGGTCCAGATGGGTTCACAGCAGAATTCTACGAGAGGTACAAAGAGGAACTGGTTCCATTCCTTCTGAAACTAAATCAAACAATACAAAAAGAGGTAATCCTCCCTAACTCATTTTATGAGACCAACATCATCATGATACCAAAATCAGGCAGAGACTCAACTAAAAAGAAAACTTCAGGCCAATATCCATGATGAACATCAATGCAAAAATCTTCAGTAAAATACTAGCAAACTGAATTCAACAGCACATCAAAAAGCTTATTCATCATGATCAAGTAGGCTTCATCCCGGGGATGCAAAGCTGGTTCAACGTAACGCAAGTCCATAAATGTAATCCATCACATAAACAGAGCCGAAGACAAAAACCACATGATTATCTCAATAGATGCAGAGAAGGCCTTTGACAAAATTCAACTGCCCTTCATTCAAGATTGCAGGGCTCTACAATTAACAGGTGGCAAAGCCACCCACGTTTGTGTCTCTCTCTTTAGAGCAGTGAGTTCCCCCAGGCACTGAGTGGGTCCAGAGATGGTGTCTGGGAGCTAAAGATTGGAGTCAAAAACATTAGAAGTTTACCTGTTGTGCCGTTCTACTGTGGCTGAGCTGTCCCTCAAACTCAAGACAAAGTCCTTCGCACTCTACCCACCCATTTCCACAAGCAAAGGAGTCTCTATCTCTTTGTGGCCACTACCACCACCAGCCAATGGGGGTTTCTCTCAGGCCACCAGTGATGCGGCCCAAGAGCTTTTCAATCTGCTTATAATGAATGTTGCCTGGCCTGGGACTCTGTCTTAAGGGCAGTGTGCTTCTCTATGGGCCAGCGGAGGTCCAGATACCCTGTCAAAGAGTCTAGGCCTGGACTCAGGAATGCCAAGATCCCACTTAATTATTTAGCTTCTATGTCTGAACAGGAACCTAAAGTGGAAGACAAAGTCTCCGTTATTTTTATTTCTGCTATTCTCATACAGAAGGAGTCTTTTACTGCAGTTACCACAGCTGGGAATGTGCTGGGTCACACCTGAAGCAAGCATGTCCCAAGGCCCACAGAATGCTATCTGGCCCCAGGTGAGTCCATATACTATCTGTGTATTGCTGTTGGTTATTCATGACCCAAGAATTCTTTAATCAGCAGTTGATGAATCCTGCCACAACTTGGTATTAGGATTAGAATAGAAGTATAAAACTGGCTTTATTTATGTATGTCATGTTTTTGTCCATGACCAAACAAAATAAGTCATAACAAACTATTAAATTAATTAACTTAGGCTGGGTGTGGTCGCTTACACCTGTAATCCCAGCATTTTTGGAAGTCGAGGTGGGCAGATCACTTGAGGTCATGAGATTGAGACCAGCCTGGCCAACATGGTGAAACCTTGTCTGTACTATAAATACAAAACTTAGTTAGGCCTGGTGGCGGGTGCTTGTAATTCCAGCTCTTCAGGAGGCTGAGGCAGGAGAATCACTTGAACCCGGGAGGTGGAGGTTGCAGTGAGTGGAAATCATGTCACTGCACTCCAGCCTGGGTGACAGAGCAAGACTCCATCTCTAAATAAATAAATAAATAAATTTGCCAGATAACTGGATAAAAGATCAATGTACAATAATCAATTTTAAGCCTATGTGTCAGTAGAAAATAATTAGAAAGTGAAATTTAAAGAATAATATAATCTACCATTTCATCAAAAATATCTAAGAATAAATTTAAAATATATTTTAAAGATATCTATACTGAGTCAGTGGCCATAGACATAAGAACAAGTACAACATGTTAGATATATGTAAATGAAAATATTATTCAGCCTTTCTAAAGAAGTAACTGCTGCTTGCAACAACACGGATAAACCTAGAGGACACTATGCTAAGTAACATAAGCCAATCACAGGAAGACAAACACTGCATGATTCCACTTACATGAGGTAGCTATAATAGTTAAACTCATAGAAGAAATTTTAGTTACACAAAATAAATTATTTCTTAAGATCTACTGTAGACACAGTGCCTATAGTTACAACATAGTACTGTGTACTTCAACATTTTTTGGGAGGGTAGATCACATGTTCTTTTTTTGTTTTTTTTTTGTTTTTGGTTGGGGGGACGGAGTCTCGCTCTGTTGCCCAGGCTAGAGTGCAGTGGTGCGATCTTGGTCTACTGCAACCTCCGTCTCCTGGGTTCCATCAATTCTCCCACCTCAACCTTCTGAGTAGCTGGGATTACAAACGTGTGCTACCACTACACCCAGCTAACTTTTTGTATTTTTAGTAGAGTCTGGGTTTCACCCAGTTGGACATGCTGCTCTTGAACTACTGACCTCAAGTGATCCTCCTGCCTCAGTCCCCCAAAGTACTAGGATTACAGGTGTAAGCTACTGTGCCTGGCCAGATCACATGTTCTTACCACAAACAAACAAACAAACAAATGAACACACAGAAAAGAGACATGATAAAACTTTGGAAGGTGTTGGATATGTCTATTACTTTTATTGTGGAGATAGTATCTTGGGTGTTTGCATATGTTCAAATTCATCAAATTGTACACAATGAATATGCATAGTTTTTGTATTCAATCATTTTTCAATAAAGTTAAAAAGGAAAAACTAAATAAATAGATATATAAAGAATCTGAATAAATATATAATGTACAAGAAATAAATAACTCATGTTTATTACACTGATTCTTCCTTAAATGTTCTATAGATCAAATGCAATCTCAATTACAGTCTCTGCAGTTATTTTCATGATACCTTATAGGTGATTGTAAAATTTATTTTAAAATAAAGGAATGATAATTCTAGGATTAAAAGATTAAAGTGAAAAGACATAAAATATCAAGACTTATTTCACAGCTACAGTAATTAAGATAGCATGGCATTAACATGAAGACATATTATAGGAAAAAAACCCTAAAATTTGTATATAAGTCACCATTTATATATAGCAATTTGATAAACAACAAATATGCCACTGCTTTTGGAAAATATAATATGTTTTCTTGAATAAATTGTACTAAGTCAATTGGCTATCTCCATAGAAAACAGTGAATTTTAATTTCACTCACACCACACACAAAAACTAATTTGAAATGGATCATAGATCTAAATATGAAAGAAAAAAATTATAAAGTTTATTGAAAAAATGTAGGAAAATATCACAGAGAAGTCAATTACCAGTAAATATTTATATTTTTGCTTTCTTTAAATTACAAACATCTATTCCTTTAAAAAAATTTTAAGAGACTAAAAAGGCAAGCCACAGACTTGAAATCGTTATTTGATATATAGCATTGATGTAGTTACAGATATCTGATGATGAACTAAAATTATGAATATATAAATATAAAATCTCCTACAGATTAATAAGAAAAAGAGAATAGAAGCGGCAAAAGTGTATATCCTTGTCTTCTTCCTGATCTTAGAGGAAAAATTTTTAGTTTTCACTGTTGAGTATGATGTTATCTGTGGCCTTGTCATATCGGTTTAGTATTATGTTGAGGTGTATTTATTTTATTACTTAATTAGTTGAGAATATTTATTAAAAATACCAAATTTTCTCAAAGGCTTTTTCTTTATTAAGTTGATCATATTATGTTTATCCTTTATTCTAGTATATCACATTTATTCTGAATTCCAGGAATAAATCTCATTTGATCATAGTATGTTATTCTTTTAATGAGCCAGTGAATTCAGTTTGCTAGTACTTGTTGAGAATGTGGCATCCATATTAATCAGGGATAGTGGCCTGTAGTTTCTTTTCATCACAGTGTCCTTTACTGGTGTGACGCTGGCAACACAGAATAAATTTTAAAGTGCTCCATACTCTTTCATATTCTGAAGGAGTTTGATAATGATTTACATAAATTTTTATTTAACTATTTGGTAGTATTCAACAGTGAAGTATTTGGTCCTAGGAATTTTTGTTGGGAGGTCTTTGGTTAGTAATTCAATTCCCTTCCTCATTATTGATCTTTTCAGGGGAAGCCCTAGCCAGAGTGATTAGGCAAGAAAACAAATAAAAGGCATTAAAATTGGAAAGGGAGAAACAACATTTTCTCTGTTTTTAAATGACAATTTTATACACAAAATAACCTTATAATCTCCTGCAAAGATTGTTATAACAAATAAACAAATTCATTAGATTTGGATTCAGCAAATCAACATCTAAAAATCAGTTGTGTTTATATCTTCTAACAGTGAACTTTCAAAAAAAAATTAAGAAAGCAATCCAGTTGATAATAGCATTAAAATAATAAACCAAGATAAATTTAACCAAGGAGATCCAAGACTTGCACACAAAAATCTGTAAAACATTGATAAAAAAAATTACACACAAATAAATGGAAAAATATCCTGTGTTCAAGCATTGGAGGAATTACTATTGTTAAAATGTCCATACTACCCAAATCATTCAACAGATTCAATACAATCCCTATAAAAATTCCAATAACATTTTTCATGGAAATAGAACCATAAAAGACTCTAACTAGTCAAAGTAACCTTGAGTGAAAAGAACAAAGCTGAAGGTATCACACGTTTTTATTTTAAATTATATTTAAAAGCTATAGTAATTAAAACAATAGAGCCCTTGCATAAAAACCAAACACCTAAACCAAAGGAAGAAACTGAGAGTCCAGAAATAAACCCGTTAATATGCGATCAACTAATTTTTGACAAGGGAGCCAAGAAAATGCAATGTAGAAAGTTCTCTTCAATAAATAGTGTTGGGAAAGCGGAATATCCATATTCAGAATAGACTCTTCATACATAAAAATCAACTCAAAATAAATGAGAATTAAATCTAAGGCCTAAAAATGTAAAACCCCTAAAAAAAAATGTAGGAGTAAAGTTTCTTGACATTAGTCTTTGCAACAAATTTTTTTAATATGATGCCATAAACACACACAAGAAAACCAAAAATAAACAAGTGAAATTACACAAAACTAAAAAGCTTTCCACACAGTAAAATAAAGTCAACAAACTGAAAAGGTAACCTGTAGAATAGAAAAACAAATGCAAATTCATACAGCTGTATAGTAAAAAAACCCACAATCCAATCAAAAAACAGCCGAAGAGCCTGAATAGACATTTTTTCAAG
The DNA here is from genome assembly GCF_001604975.1 of Cebus imitator. Classification (NCBI taxonomy): domain Eukaryota; kingdom Metazoa; phylum Chordata; class Mammalia; order Primates; family Cebidae; genus Cebus; species Cebus imitator. The sequence goes on along the minus strand of NW_016107876.1, from coordinate 744,427 downwards.
ACATTCAAATGCCTAATGCAAACATGAAAGTGTGCTCAACATCCCCAACCATTAGGAAAATATAAATCAAATTACAGTGAGGTATTACATCACACCTGTTATTATGGCTATTTTTTTTTAATGATATGAAAAAAATATTTTGGCAAAGATGTAGAGAAAGTGAACCTTTGTGCACTATTGGTGGAAATGTAACTGGTACAGCCATTATAGAAAACACAATGAAAATCTCTTAATAAATTAAAAATAGCACTACCATATGATCCAGCAATCCTTCTTTTGAATATATATCCAAAAAAATTGAAATCAAGATCTCAAAGGGATATCTGCACTTTCATCTTAATTGCAGTGTTATCCATAAAAGCTATGATATGGAAACAACCAAAATATCTTTCAATGAATAAGTAAATAAATAAATTATGGTATAGAAATATAATGAAGTATTACTAAGCCTGTAAAAAAGAAAACCCTGATATTTTCTTTATTCAACAAATGGATGAATCTGGGGAACATTATGTTACATGAAATAAATCATATATAAAAAGATAAATATTATATGGTCTTACTTAACATGTGATATCTAAAATAGTCAAACTCATAAAATTAGTGAATAGAATAATTGTTTCCATTGTCTTCATCTGTTTAGTGTTGCTATAAAGGAATACATGTGGGTCAGTATTTTACAGAGAGAAGAGGTTTATTAAGAGATTTATTTGGCTCACAGTTCTGCAGACTGTACAAGAAGCATGGCATCAGTATGTGCTTCTCATGAGGACTACAGGCTGCTTCCAGTAATGGCATATGCAGTGATCACATGGCAAGAAAGGAAGCAGGAGAGAGGGAAGAAATGTTCCAGGTTCTTTTTAAAAACCAGCCCCCATGAGAACTAATAAAGTGGAAACTCATTTGTTACCTTGAACATGGCACCAAGCCATTCATGAGGGTTTTGCCCCCATTACCCAAACATCTCCACTTATTCCTCGTCTTCAACATTGGAGCTCAAATTTCAACATGAGTCTTGAGAATTCAAACTTCCAAACAGTAGCTTCCAGGGTCTAGGAGGGAGAAATTTGGCCATGATGAGAAAAAGATACAATGTTATAGTTATGCAAGAAAATAAGTTCTAGAGATCCACTACACAGCACAGTGCTTATAACTAATAACATTGTATTATATACCTAAATTTTGCTAAGTGGATATATTTTATGTTAAGTGTTTCTACATAAAAAAATCCCCAATAATAACAACAAAAGGGGATTGGAGGAAATTCTAAGAGGTGATGGGTGTGTTTATGACTTTGATAGTGGTGATGCTTTCACAGTTGTACACAAACTCACTGAGATGTACACATTAAATATGTACAGCTTTTTATATGGCAATCATAGCTCAATAAAATAGTTTAAATAAAAAGGCAAAAGATATGCTTCCAATTTTAAGTTATACAAAAGATTTGAAAAAGCATTTCATAAAAGAATGTAAAATGGTAAAACTACCTTTGAAATTTCTTTTGTAGCATCTAATAAAGCTGTACATTCACTTTTTACACACAAGATTTACTCCTAGGCATCTAATAAAAAGAAAGGAGTATTTACACCACCAAATACTTATGTGAGAATCTCCACAGAATTGTCATTCAGAATCATCCTAAAATTAAAAATAATCCAAATGCTTATTATAAAAGAATGAAAAAATAAATGATACGTTAATATTAATCAAATATAGTACAGAATTAATCAAATAGTACAGAATAATAAAAATAACAAAATACTTATACATTTAAAAAACATAGTTGGAGCTCACAGAAGTAATTATTAGCAAATGTAGCTATATCCAAAAGAATACATAAAATATGATGCATTTACAGGACATAGAGTGTGATTACATCTTTAGGGATATATTGACAGTGTGAACACAAGGAAGGCTTTGCAGAGATAATTGTTCTATGACTTACATTGGATTGTTGCTACACATATAAACATTTATTAAACTAAATATTTGAGATTTGTACCATTTCAATATGTGCTTTACTTTAGTTTTTAAGAATGTGAAAAGAATGCAGAGCTTTTCTTGCAAGACTATTAAAAAGAGTTAATAAAGATAACATTGACACTGTTATTGGCATATAGCAGGGGCTCCACAAATATTGCTTTCTTTACCATGAAGGAAAATGCTGAAATATTAATGTTTGGGAACAATTCAATCATAATAAACCTTTGTTGATGTCAAAACTCAGGCCATCCACCCCTCAAGAAGTAAGATCTTATGAAGATAAAGCCAAGAACACAGATGAAGTGCTTAGGCTTGATAACTAACCCAATTGTAGCCTGACCTCAGTACCAGCTGAAGTATTGCGACCAGATATCTTGGGGAATAATGTAAATGATGCTTTCTCTATCTCAAAGTAGTCTGAAACCATTCCTTAGAGTCATGGACGTGTACATTTCAAAATAGTTAAAATGACTATTTGTATATTATGTGTTTTTCATTATTTTAATATCTGTTGCCTCTTCATTATTTTTTCTCTGTGTTTACAGAATTGGCTGCTTCCAGAGAACAATACTTTAAGGGAGACAGACAACAGGGCCAACATATTTTATGAGGTATGGAGGTTGGACTCTCCTGAGTAGGGCAAGATCACTTCAATACATCAAAATTTTGTGATGACTGGTCTGAACAGCAACCCTTAATGAAAAGAGGAGGAGCATCACTGGGGGCTGTGATATATGATAGGACAGCATGCAAGCCCAAAATAGTAAAGATAAATGTCTGGAAAACAGAGGAGTTACCGAAGATGAAGAGTCTACTTCCCTATTTTGCCAAGGGCTATCCATGGCAGGATCATATTCTGAAATTATTTGCCATTTCCTGAAAAACTCCCAAATATTGTACAACTCATTCCAAGTTAGAAATAGGAACTTTAAATCAACCCAAGGATTTATACACTCAGAGGTTTAGGATTCTGGCAAGTATAGAGAAAGGAGAGATTTCTTTTCCTTTTCTAAAATTTTTTTTTTTACAAATCATTCTGTCCTTGCACCCTCCGTTATGCCTAGTACTTTTCCTCTGTTAGATGCTGAAAATATTTTAAGTCTTTTTGAATTATTCTGCTGCAATTCACATCATTTTAATTAACATATACATAATGGTCAGTGCATCCTGAGACTCTTTTCTTGGCTTATATTTTAGTTGCTCTTTTCACGTTGCTCTTATAGAAATCCAGGCCACTGAATCAGTAAAGAATTCAGTTTCTAAATCTTGTTTGACTTGAGAGCTAGCTACCTTGGAAAATTCCAATATCCTAATGACTGCTGGACCTCTACATTAGGGTTTTGGTCTGTGATCAGACTCATGGGACTTTCATTTCTTATTACACATTTTGACATATGAAGGCAAAGAAAGCAGCAGAAGTGTGAGAATTTATGAACAAGGAGTAATGAGGGAATTAAGCCTAAGATAAATAAGATGTGGCGGTAATTGAACGTGCAGGAGGAGAAAGTGAAATTATGTGGAAACAAGTTCATAAACTCTATGTTTCCTTATTTAAGATAAATGCAAGCCCAATCTAACATTATTTTACTCTTTCTGTACAGTTATCTGAACCTAAAATAAAAAATCAATTAACTAAATCATTAAGAAAAGAGTGGAAAAATGTGCTGAGAAATTTATGTCGTTGATTATGTATTGATTTATGAAACTTCCATAGCAAATGAGTTGGTCCTCACATATCAAATAATAGTAGGGTAATATAATTTATAGGCTGAGAAGAGCTGATAAACATAAAGTGATTCAAGGGATACCAGGAAGTACACTATCCATCTATCTTGAAAATGCCTCTCATTGTAATTTTCACTTGCACTATTACCAAATTATTATTTTCTTTAAATTAGTGCTCTTTCGTGAGGTTCTCTTCTATAAGGTAAATACAATATTTCAAAAGAAAATAATATCAGATGACAACTTATCAGTGGCGTGCTAAACTGGCTCTTAAAGATGCAAGAGTCCCCATTGTTTGTATACCTTACAAACTCTCCCTTCAGTGACTTCTCTTCAGTAGTTTTACATCACTTATAGTGGGACATTTATACAACAGAAATCAGTAGAAAATCAAGCTTACTTGAAAACTGGTTCAACCATTTTAGATTCATATCTGTAATTTCAAAAATTATTTTATGTAGCCTATTTTGCATTTGTTAAAATATAATCTTACAGAAAAGCTTCCCTTTGCATTATATGTTGTTCTATACATATTTGTTCCAATTACTTGAATGTACTTTTTTGTGTGTTTATTTTTCCTCAAAAGAGACATGAAGATATGTGGGATTATTTTTGCTCATAGTACACAAAATTATATGAGTTGTCAGTCTGTTTATTTTGCTTATAACAGAATAGCTGAAACTGGATAATCTATGAAGAAAAGAAATTTATTTCTTATAATTATGGAGACTGAGAAATCCAAGGTTGAGGTGCTGCATTTGGTGAGGGCCTTGTTGCTGGTGGAGACTCTGCAGAGTTCCAATGTGGCACAGGGCATCACATCATGGGGGGTTGATTGTGCTATCTCAGGTCTCTATTTCTCTTCTTATAAAGCTACCATTACCACTCATATATATCTATTAATCCATTAATCTATTAATCCATAAATGAATTCATTCATTCATGAGTTCAGAGCCCTCATGACATAATCTTAAGGTTCTGACCTTTCAAGACTGCCATATTTGGGGTTAAATTTAATCATGAGTCTTGGGAGAAGGTACAAGTACTTAAACCATAGCGTAGACCAAATGTGGGTTATATTTGTAGAGGCCTTAGAGTAGGTGGTGCTTATGGAGTATGGTTTCAAAGACAGAGGGGGATTATTAAATGAAAGTAAAAACTCCCACGTATTCACAACTCCTTTTCCTATTCCCTATAGGCTTTTAAGGGTCCAGAAACTTCCCTCCTACTGTGAGAGATTAGGTTAACCATAACATAAACCTAACATCTCATATCCACAATATTTTCTGAAACTCAAATTCAGTAGAAATTTAAAGAAATCAGGGATGAGGGGGAAACATGGAGAAAAGGACAACTAGACCCATCATATATATAATCCTTACCATTTATTTTGATTTTATTTTATTTAAGGAAGACACTAAAGGCAAGAATTAAAATTGAAAAAGAATTCAACTTTTTACCTGTCTTTTAGAAATGGAATAACATTAGGGTTATTACATCTGCAAACATAATTTGGAAATTTTTTTTCTACCAGCTTGCCTGTATGTTATTCTACACTCAAAGATTCCATTGCTGAGATCAATGGACACATTGCCTGAGTTTGATCACTTGGCATTTTTTGAGCCAAACCAAAGCCTCAAAGTAAATATTTCCTACATAGATCATTTAGGCCACAAATGAAAACGCAAGGAATAGCAGCAGGGAAAATACTGCTTTAAAGTTTCTTGCAAAGCATACTGCATGAATTAGTGACTAAAAATACAGCCTTCAGTAGACACAAAGAAAGGGAAAGGATAAGGAGCAGCATTTTAAAATTTTCATCATTTTCAAGCTGTTAAAAGTCTAAACCCTGCACATTGTCATATATCTTCACATGCTAACTAAATTGACTTTCTGCTGCTTCCCAGACTTATAAATTTCTCTTTAATAGGTTCCCAGGAACCACAGAGAAAGAATATGTAATATATATCCTCCCTATGTTTAGTTCCAAAGGGAAGAAATCAGCCGTAACTATCAACCTCTTCGTGATATTGGGGTGAAACATAAGTAGAGATGACAATTTTAGTAATATAATTATTTTTTCTGAGTAAATTGCCTCTAGGTGACAGTTAATTGTGCAGACCACTTTAATGTAGCCATTAGGTTTTAGAAGCTGTTCCTTTTTCTATTGCTCAACTGATTCAATCTGTACTTTTGGCTTTCAGAGAATACGCTCCATTTTGCTAAATTTATAGTCATTTCTGTTAAGCACACTCTATAATTGCTGAGAGGAGAAACCAAGACTTCTGGCTCTCCATGTCACTTCATTTGATAAACGTGAACTATTTTTGAAGGAGTTTTAAAGAATACCCTCCAGAAGTCATGATCTAATGAGGAACCATAGGGTAAGGCTGTTCAAATAGCCCCTCTATCAATGTGTGGTCAGAAAGTCATTCTGCTCCTTTTACAAATAAACAGTGATTTGATAGATTTCCAGAGGGAAACACTAATTTGCAAATTCTAAGTAAGCCCAGTCACTCATTTACTCAACTTTTCAATCACATTTATTAAGCACCTCCTATGTGACAGAAAATTGCCTTAGACACACATGAAGGTAATGCTGTGTGGCAAGGTCCAGACTGTCTTTCTGTAGGCAATATCTAGGATATGGCTGTTTTCCTCACTGGCATTTTTAGAAGATATTTAAGAAGTGTAACATTTATATATCAAGTATGTACAGTCTGTAAATTACTATTAGAAACAACTGTCATAAAGTCTCACATAAAAAATTAACATAATATAAAAACTGTGCAATTAAAAGTATACTAAAATTGCAATTAAGGATATCATAAAAACAACACAACTAACATCAATAATTTAGTAAAAACAAAAGAAAAATAACTACTTTTCAGATTATATATTGAACTCAATACACAGCAGAGATGGCACACTTGCTTCTGCTTCCATTGCTATCTTCAGTTCTGATGAATGAAACTGATATTTAGAAAATGACTCTCAGGTCCTGAAAGTTTCCCAGTTAAAAATTCAACCATGGCCAACAATCTACCTTGAATAAGCTAAGAAACATATTTGTTGATTTTTTCTAAGTTTTCAAAGAAAAACAGATTTTAGTAAACTTTTATTTAACCCAAATAGAAATTAATTCAAGCAAAATCACTTTATTCTCCAGGTACACTGGCTGACTATGGCACATTCGTTGTGATTGGTGCCACCCTGAAGGACCTTCTACCTAATTTCACTCATCCCTCAGGCTCATCCTCTGTTTGGGCCATTAGTCTGTCTTTGAGATTAGAACCCTGACAAGAACTATTAAAATGCAAATGCAAATAGAGGGATAACTCATTAAATCATTACTCATTCAGCAATTATTTAGTGAACATTAGGTAATCTGTTAATTGTCATCTAACAGACCCCTGGGAGAATGTGATAATAAAAGCCTAAAGAGCTCTAGCTGATAAAAGTATTGGAGACTGGAACATTGGCCAAAGAAGGAAGGCTAATGTTGTTCACTTTAGTATGGATTTTAGGAAGTGGTGACAGGATCACTTGGAGTGACAGGAAAGCCCAGGGCATAAGAAGACCATGAAGGACACTACTGGGGGTTAATGAGTCATGAGAAAAGAGAAACTATATTAGACCAACAGTACTTAAAAAGTGAAAAGATATAAAATACAGTGAGCATATGGGAAAAATAGCACTTCAGTATGTTACTGGTAGAGTTAAAAATTTATACAGCCCATTTGGAAAATAATTTATTAGTATCAATAAAATTGACAATGGGCAGAGCCTACAATCCTGCAATTACACTTCAGATATACATTTTATATAAATGCACTATACATAAGAATATATGTACTAGAAGGCTGATATCAGCATTGTTTCTAATGGAAAAAAACAGAAAAAAGTTTCTAGTCAACTGGAGACTAGATAAATATATTTGTATGATAGAAGGCTAAATAGCAATTTAAGGAAATTATATATATATATACACATACTATAAATATAAAAAATATATAAATTATATTGACTGCTATTTAGCATTCTATCATATCAATATTGAATATATTTATTCCATATAAATATATGTGTATATATATGTAAAATAATACATATGAAATCTGAAACACATAACTTTAGAAGTGAGATATGAAATAAATGATAAATCTGGCTTTATAAAAAACTAAATACATTATTTAAAGAAAGATTTTTTTGTGGATTGTTGGAAATCTGACCACAGACTAGTATTTGAAAAATAATACTTTATGAGAGATAGACGCTTTGGCAGAGCAGACACAGATCTTTAGATACCATTATACTATATATTCTATACTACTGTGTGTACTTGAGGACATTGTAAAACCTGTGGTTTGTCAAGGACCAGATATCTATTTTTATTCTTTTTTTTTTTTTTTTTTTTTTGCATGGCTTAATACGGGGCTCTATACAGCTGATGGTATCTGAAGAATAATTATTTCCAAACTATGGGTGAATTCACTTTGCAAAAAAGAAGATATTTGCTATTTTCATGCACTCATGAGTCTAGCTTCCCTTCCCAGGCTCAGAATCTGTTCCATTAATGCTATCACTTATCACTTCAAACATTTTCCTTAATTAATTCTCATTGCAACCCCTAGAACAATATAAGGTTGGTATCTCATTTTGGAAAATGTTAACGACTTTCTCTGGCATCCTACATACAATGCATTGGGAGCTCATTGTATATGTTGTAATTATCCCAATTTTAATTTTAATTATAAATGACACAAGAATGAGAATATCAACATATCTTATTACATTTATCTCTCTTGATTTTTATAGCATAATTTGCTGCAGTTCTATTACTGTTACAAGTGCATTTTTAAAATTTAAAATCGTGGGAAAATGTAAGAGTTTATTTCCATATGAACAACCCAGGATATCTTAGTTATGGTATAAATTTCTATAATATGATTATCTATTTACAAAAGTACCTGAAGAAATTTTAAAGTAATAGTTTTGACTTAAATATATAGATAGTCCCTAACTTATGATATGGATCAACTTACAATTTTTCAATCTTATGATGGTGAGAAAGCAATACACAGTCATTTGAAACCGTACTTCAAGTATCCATACAAACTTTTAATTTTTCATTTTCAGTACAGTATCCATAAATTACATGAAATATGCAGCACTTTATTATAAAATAACATTCATGTTAGATTATTTTGCCCAGCTGTAGGCTAACTTAAGTGTTCTCAGCATATTTAAGGTAGGCTAGGCTAAGCTACAATGTTTGGTAGGTTTGGTGTATTAAATACATTTTCGATTTGTGGTATTTTCAATGAATGAAGGATTTATTGGGGATGTAACTGAATGATAAGTCAAGGAGCATCTGTTCTAGAAAATAAACCATTTCCGTCTTCAAGAGCCTTGAGTTTATTTTGTGTTACCACAAGAGGGCATGTAGAGATCAAATACAAGAATAAATTTATAAAAGGTCTTTGATTAAAAAAAATTTACATTTGTTTTTAAACTGTTTGAAAAGGTGATTTATTTCGCCACGGGTGTGTTTATTTTGTAAAACACAGTTTCACTGAACATTAGAGTTGGATAAATATTAAGTCATTCCATATTTTTCCCTGAATTTGGAGCTGAGAAAATGGTTTCATTGTTTTTTGAAACAGCTTAGTGCTTTTGATTTGTTGGATGAAGAAAAAAGCTAACAAGGACTCTCTACAACTGTCACTTTTACCGGCAGGTATTTCAGAGTGGACAGGAACGCCTTTTGTAAAACTGGTTGTCTTAAGAAAATGATGATATATGAGATAATTTTCCTTTTTAATTTTTAATGTAGTGTAGATTTTTTTCAATTGATGAAATTTAAAAAATGCCTATTTAAAATAATTAACCTTCAATCAATAATAAACAATAAATCCATACTCCATTGATTATAATTCTTTTCCTGTCTCTCTCCCAGAATGAACCAAAATTTGTGTGTCAATGAAAATATGAACAATTCTATGCAAAAGAGATGTAAATCATCTTTCTCATAAATTCATGGAGTGTTACCTTTTAGTCTCTAAACTATTTGTCACAGTTCTTCAAAGAAAGAATATTAATTAAAAAAAGGGGAGAAGGGAAGAAGTAAGGACCAACCAAAACAGAAATTCAAAATAGGAAAAGGTTCCAACAACTTTAAAAGCAGACATTTCCCAAGTGAAATATGTTCCATTTGAAATATCATACAAGCCAATATTCAAGCAAATGGTTTCCAACGTTAGGTAATATAAGTTGGAACCAAATTTGGACATTTATTTTACATTTCAGACAGCCTACTATGGAAGTCTGCAGCAGTTCTTTTTGTAAGGCTGTGGGCAGCAGGAGCCAAAGTTGTTGGAGATTACATACAAGGATATGATAAAATAACTATTTCAAATCTATACTTCATTCACATGAAGGATGTGGTGGGCTAAAACAGTTATGAACTGATACATTTATGTTCTCCTTCCTGATGTCACTTTTTAAACTTCAATTAAAATTGGAGTATTTACAATATATACAGTGAGAATTGGAATTGTGTATTGGAAGCCAGAACAAATAGTTACCAGAATTACCTGCTATACTTTATAAAGTGCACAACTGTGTGCTCTATGCTCCTTTTGAGTGTGTTGGTCTATTTCACTATAATCTCCAGGTTAGCAAATTTGGAACCATTGCCTTCTATATTAAAAAGGTATATCTTTACTGAATTAATTCACGCATTTGTTTAACAAATATTTATATAGATTGCCTACTATGTGCAAGAGAACTGTGCTTTGGGGAACAAATATAAAGGAGTATGCCACGATTTCTATGTGGGAGAAGCTTTTGCCAATCTCAGGGAGAATGAACACAGAACCAAGAAAGGTTAGGTCACTGTAAACAAGAAATATTTTGTAACATTTCAAACAGATAGCAAATGCTACTGGATTTCAGAGATAGGGTAGAGAAGGGAGATTAAAGGGCACATAATGTGCATTGATGAGAGAAAGGGTATGAAGAAATCAGTAAAGAAAATGGGCATTTGCAAGGTGCCTTAGTGACAGAGAATACATCAGTCTCACTGAACTGAAGACTTCATATTGAAAAAATAGGGTGCAATAAAATTAGAATGATGAGTAATAGCAAAATAGTTTTTGAAATTGGGTGACACTCTATCAAATAGAAGATGGAGTAACATTAAAGAATTTGGGGCATCACAATAACATCTTCACCTAGGATGTTTTAACAAGAAGTGCATTTCCAGGTCTGTCTTTATAGTAAAACCACAATCCTGTTGACATCTTTGGATGTTTAGTTTAATATCATTATATGGACTAAAATAAGTCCTTATGTTGCTATGATTTGAACAAATTTTCATTTAATTCAGGAGCAGTAGATGATCCTGAATTTTTCAGTAATGAAAAATGTAATTATGCTTTTTAAGTGGCTTAGTAGAGTTTGTTGAGTTCAGTCCAGATCATCCCTAAAGGCCCATTTATCCTTCTTAAAAGTATCATTATTCATAAATTGCTGCTGCTATTCTATGACCTTGACACCAATATAATTAACTTATATGTAAAGAAACACAGCAATATATGCTATTCGGGGACCTTGCATGACTTCCAGATGTTAAATACTTTAACACTTTGAGCAGCCCAGACCCTCAGAAGAGTATAGGTTATACTCTCAAATGGGTGCTTGGCATTAAAAAAAAATGAAAGTCGGCCAAATACTCAAAATACGTATGAAAAAATTGGAGTAAATTTATGTGACTATTCTCAGTAACCTGACCTTTTCTAAGAAGTTCTATATTCAGATAATGTGCAGGCTGAAGCAGCTTTGGAAATATAAGAAATGTTGGGAAAAGAATAACTTAAAATATGGGTATGTTCCAGGGTCATCAAGCATCCTACATTACCAGCACTATTATCTGGCGAAGATAGTAGAGAACATTTTAAAATTTGGCAGGTAGGGGAGCTGGTGGTAGAGGGTGGGATGGAGATGAACCTAATGACCTTGAAGATGTTTGCAACCTGAGATTAAAGATGAGAAAGGCTCTAGGATTCTAAAACATATTGTGCCATGGCCTTTTGGGAATGAATGTTTCTTTCCAGGTGAAAGTAACTTTTCTGCCTCTGGACTTCCATGGGATTTATTGCTTATACCACTATCCTTTCTACTGGTGTGTTTTATGGGTGACATTTTCATCTGTTGCTTCTGTCTTCAACTAGATTGAGGGGTCTTTGGAGATATGTCATGCTTTAAGTTTCTCAAAAAAGAAGTTCAATTCAGTTAGTTAAACATATTTATCTCTTTTACATTCAAAATATTTTAATAAGTGTTGCAAGGGATACAAAGAGAAGTAGGAGTCCATCAAGGAGCTCTCTGTGATCACTATCATTTAACCAGATATGTAACTAGTGACTAGCCCAGCACAAGCAGCCTTAGTTTTACAAGCCAAGCCAAGTAAATTACTGTCCTGAACCACAACAATAAAAGCCAGAAAGTGAATAAATTTGTGACATGCTGTAATGTGGTAGACAGACATTCAAAATTGCCTGCAATAGTCTGATTTTTATCTCCATGTCTTTTTTATTTCTTTCCTTCTTTTTTATTATATTAGATTCAGAGGGTAGATGTGCAGGTTTGTTATATAGGTATCTTGCATAGAGCTGAGGTTTGGGCTTCTTTTTTATATTTGATGTTTTTGCCTTTAATTTCATTTTTATAGTAAAATATGACTTTTACTTTAACTTAGTTTCATATCGTTGCCATCCCTGCATTTTTAACTTTTGTGTTATTTTGATTTGAGTATCGTTTTCAGAGTACCCTTTTAAAGAAATTTGATTCTTTAAACCTGGTATCTATCTATGTTTTAAAGAAGATTATCCCTAGTGTTTATATAAAAACAGGCCTACTTCAACTCAACTTCTGTCATCTTATTTTCTGATATTACTTTTCTTTTTTATCTTCAACTCTTTAAAGTTCCAGGGTACATGTGCAGGATGCACAAGTTTGTTACATAGGTGAAAGTGTGCCTTGGTGGTTTGCTGCATAGATCAACTCATCAAAGCCCAACATCCAGTAGCTATTCTTCTTGATGTTCTCTCTCCCTGTGCAACCCTGACAGACCCCAGTGTGTCGTTCCTCCCCATAAGTCCATATCCTCTCATCATTCAGCTCCCACTTGAAAATGAGAATATGTGGTGTTTGTTTTTCTCTTCCTGTGTTATTTTGCTAAGGATAGTGGCTTCTAGCTCCATCCATGTTCCTGCAAAGGACATAATCTTGTTTCTTTTTATGGCGGCATAGTATCCCATGGTGTATATGTATGAATTTACATTCCCACCAACAGTGTAAAGGTGCTCCTTTTTCTCCACAACCTCACCAACATCTGTTTTTTTTATTGACTTTTTAATAATCGCCATTCTGACTGGCATGAGATAGTATCTCACTGTGGTTTTCATTTGCATTCCTGTAATGATTAGTGATGTTGAGATTTTTTCATGCTTGTTGGCCATATGTACTTTTTTTTGAGAAGTGTCTGTTCATATGCTTTGCCCACTTTTTAATTTTTTTCTTGTAAATTTATTTAAGTTTCTTGTAGGCTCTGGATATTAGACCTTTGTCAGATGGATAAATCACAAAAAAATTTATCCCATTCTGTAGGTTGTCTGTTCACTCTGACGACAGTTTCTTTTGCAAAAGCCCTTTAGTTTAATTGGAACCCATTGGCCAATTTTTGCTTTTGTTGCTAGTGCTTTGGGTGTTTTTGTCATGAAATCTTTGCCTGTGCCTGTGTCCTAAATAGTATTGCCTACATTTTCTTCTAAGGATTTTATAGCTTTGTGTTTTCCATTTAAGTCTTTAATCCATCTTAAGTTAATTTTTGTGCAAAATGTAAGGAAGGGGTCCAGTTTCAATTTTCTATATATGGCTAGCCAATTATCCCAGCATCGTTTATTTAATAGGGAATCTTTTCCCCATGGTTTGTTTTTGTCAGGTTTGTCAAAGATCAGATGGTTGTAGATGTGAGGTTTTACGTCTGAGTCCTCTCTTCTGTTCCATTGATCTATGTGTCTGTTCTTGTATCAGTGACATGCTGTGCTATAGCCTTGTAGTATAGTGTGAAGTCAGTTAGTGTGATATCTACAGCTTTGTTATTTATGCTTAGGAATTCCTTGGCTATTCTGACTCTTTTTTGGTCCCATATGAATTTTAAAATAATTTTTTCTACTTCTGTGAAGAATGTCAATGGTAGTTTAAAGGGAATAGCATAAAATCTATATATTCTATATATTTCTTTGAGCGGTATTTCCATTTTCACAATATTAATTCTTCCTATATATGAGCCTGAAATATTTTTCCATTTGTTTGTGTCCTCTCTGATTTCTTGGAGCAGTTGTTTATAGTTCTCCCTGAAGAGGTCCTTCACTTACCTTGTTAGCTGTATTCTAGGTATTTTATTATCTTTGTAGCAATTGTGAATTGGAGTTCATTTATAATTTGGCTCTTTGCTTGCCTGTTAGTGTATAGAAATTCTAGTGATTTTTGCACATTGATTTTGTATCCTGAGACTTTACTGAAGTTGATTATCAGCTTAAGAAGGTTTTTGGGCTGAGATGATGGAGTTTTCTAGATATAGGATTATGCCATCTGCAAACAAAGATAATTTGACTTCCTCTCTTTCTATTTGAACCCACTTTCTTTATTTCTTTCTCTTGACTGATTACCCTAGGCAGATATCCCTCTGCTATGTTGAATAGGAGTGGTGAGAGGGCATCTTTGTCTTATGCCAGTTTTCAAGGGGAATGCTTCCAGCTTTTGCCCCGTTCAGTATGATTTTGGCTGTGGGTTTGTCATATATGGCTTGTAATATGTTGAGGTATGTTCCTTCAATACATAGGTTACTCAGAGTTTTCAACATAAAGGGATGTTGGATTTTATTGGAGGCCTTTTCTGCATCTGTTGAGATAATCCTGTGGTTTTTGTCGTTAGTTCAGTTCATGTGATGAGTCACATTTATTGATTTGTATACATTGAATCAACCTGATATCTTGGGGATGAAGTCAACTTGATTGTAGTGGATATGTTTTTTGATATGCTACTGGATTCGATTTGCCAGTATTTTATTGAGAATTTTTGCATTGATGTTCATTAGGGATACTGGCCTAACGTTTTCTTTCTTGTTGTATCTCTTACCAGGTTTTGTTATGAAGATGAAGCTAGCCTCATAAAATGAGTTAAGGAGGCATCTCTCCTTTTCAACTGTTTGGAATACTTTCAGTAAAAATGATACCAGCTCTTCTTTGTACTCTTGTGTAATCCAGCTGTAAATCTGTCTTGTCCTGAGCTTTTTCTTTGGGCGGGTGGGGGGGGGATAGGCTATGTATTACTGCCTCAATTTCAGAACTTGTTATTGGTCAATTTAGGGATTTAATTTTTTTATTGTTCAATTTTGAGAGGGTGTATGTGTCCAGGAATTTATCCATTTTTTTTTAGATTTTCTAGTTTATGTGCATAGAGGTGTTTACAGTATTCTCTGATGGTTGTTTGTATTTCTGTGGGGTCAGCGGCGATATTCCCCTTATCATTTCTGATTGTTTGGGCTTCTGTTGAAACCATCTCCCAAATAGTAAACATAGTACCCAATAGGTCGTTTTTCAACCCTAGCCCTGCTCCTTCCCTCCCCACTTTTGGAATCCCCAATGTCTGTTGTTTCCATATTTATGTACATGTGTACCCATTGATTTCCTCCTACTCAAGTCCTTATTTTCAAGATTGGGACCGGGTTCTTAACAAAAACAGAATTTCAGGACGAAAGTCCTGCCCCCTTCTGGAAAAGTGAGAGAAGAAAAAATGGTGAAAGTCTGTTTTAGGACAAATAGGAAAAGACAGGAGAGGTCCAAGGAAGAAAGAGGAAAATAACAAAGAATGACAGGGAAAATGACTTTCCTTCTTAGTTTAGTGAAACATTTGCTGAAATGGTTCAGTATCCTTAAATATGTTTACTGAAGGGGTCATAATAAATAATTGTAGGTCTGTGGTTCTTTAAATATCTCCAGGAGTTTTCTGTAAATGTAATGGATTCCTTTGCATGTATCTTGATTGGGACATTCAATAATAGAACCATATCCAATTTACTATGAACACAACTTTAAGGAGCTACTATTTCTGACTTGGTGAACGTTGGTTAAGTAACCCAGGAGAACATTGAGACACTGAACTACAGATTGTTTTCATGGTACTTAAGTATCTGGAAAGTACCTCTCTAGTCAGGATATATTAAATTAGGGGAAAACAGAAGTTGAAGATACAAATTTGTCAAGACTCACTAAACCAGGGTTCTCCACTATTGACATTCAGGGCTGGGTAGGGGGCTGTCCTGTGCATTGCAGAATGTGCAGCAGCATCTCTGGCCTCTACCCATTAGAAGCCAATAGTAATTGTCTCTGAGTTGTAACAACCAAAAATATCTCCAGACATTGCCAAATGGCCTCTGAATAACCCTTGATTTAGAACCATTGCTCTGAACCTAATGTTAGGGTATTGTAATATTCTGTGTTTTTTCTGTGCTCTTACTATTACTAGTGAGTTTTGTACCTTCAGCTGATTATTTATTGTTCATTAATGTCATTTTATTACTGATTGAAGTACTCTCTGTAGTATTTATTGTAGAACAGGCCTGGCATTGATAAAACCTCTCAGCTGTTTTTTTTTTTTTTT
>NW_016107876.1:725200-727963 GCF_001604975.1 Cebus imitator | reverse complement strand
TTAAATCCCTCAGCTTCTGTTTTTCTGGGAAAGTCTTCATTTCTCCTTCATGTTTGAAGAATATTCTTTGCTGAATATACCATTCTAGGGTAAAAGTTATTTTCTTTCAGCACATTAAACATACCATGCCACTGTCTCCTCTCCTGTGAGGTTTCCACTGAGAAGTCTGCTGTCAGATGTATTGGAGCTCCATTGTATGCTATATTTTTTTTCTCTTGTCCCTTTTAAGATCTGGCTTTTATCCTTGATCTTTGTGATTTTGATTATTAAATGCATTGAGGTAGTCTTTGGAGGTTAAATTGACTTATTCTATAACCTTATACCTTATGGATATTGATATTTTTTCCTAAGTTTGGGAAATTTGCTGTTATTGTCACTTTTAATAAACTTTCTACTTCTATCTCTTTCTCTACCTCCTCTTTAAATCCAATGCCTTTTAGATTTGCCCCTTTAAAGCTATTTTATAGATCCTCTAGGTGTGCTTCATTTTTTTTTTCCTTTTTTGTCTCCTCTGACTGCATATTTTCAGGTAGTCTGTCTTCAAGCTCACTAATTCTTTCTTCTGCTTCATCAATTCTGCTATTAAAGGACTGATATATTCTTCAGTATGCCACTGCACTTTTAAGCTCCAGAATTGCTGTTTGATTCTTTTTAATTATTTCTACCTCTTTGTTAAATTTATCTAATAAAAGTCAGAATTTCTTCCATGTGTCATCTTGAATTTCTTTGAGTTTTCCCAACACGATTATTATGAATTCTCTGTCTGAAAGGTCACATAGCTCTGCTTCTCCAGGATTGAGCCCTGGTGCCTTACTTAGTTCATTTGATGAGGTCATGTTTTCCTGAATGCCGTTGATGCTTGTAGATGGTCTTCAGTGTCTGGGCATTGGGAAATTAGGAATTTATTGTAGTATTCACTCTCCGGGCTTGTTTTTCCCCATCCTTCTTTGAAATTCTTTCGAGATACTTTAAAAAACTTGAGTTTTGTGATCTCAGCTGTATTTGCTTTAGGGGGCATCCCAAGTCCAGTAATGCTGTGGTTCTTGCGGATTCATAGAAGTACTGACTTTATGGTCTTGGACCAGATCCAAGAGAATTCCCTGGTTTACCAGGAAGAGTCTCTTGTTCTGTTCCCTTAGTTTCTCCCAAACATATAGTCTCTCTCTGTGCTCTGAGCCATGTAAAGCTGGTGGTGAAAAGACACAACTACCCATGTGACCACCACAACTATGACTGCACTGGGTCAGACCTAAAGCCAGCATAGCACTGAGTCTCACCCACGGCCTGTTCTAAGGACTCCCTGGCTACTGCCTATATTCACTCAAGGCCCTGGGGCTCTACAGTCAGCAGGTGGCAACGTGAGCCAGGGTTGTGTCCTACCTCTAGGACAGTATGGTTTCCCAGGCCCTGATTAGATCCAGAAGTGCCATCCGGGAGACTGGGACTAGAGTAAAAACCTTTAGAAGTCTACCTGATGTTCTATCGTATTGTGGCTGAGCTGGCACTCAAATCACAAGACACAGTCCTTCTTATACTTGCCTTCTTTTCCCTCCTCTTCCCAAAGGCAGAGGAGCCTCACTCCCTAAGCCACAAAAACTCCAGGTCATAAGGAATGCTGTAAGACTATTACTGATGTTCTCTTAAGGCCCAAGGTCTTTTGAGTGAGCTTCTAGTGAATGCTGCCTTGCCTGGGACTCACACTTCAGGGCAGTAGTCTTCCCTCTGGCTTAGGACAGGTCCAGAAATGTGGTCCAAGAGTTAAGTCCTGGAATCAGGGACCCCAAGACCCTACTTGGTGCTCTGCCCCTCTGTGGTGGTGCTGGTGCCCTGAATGCAGGGCAAAGTACCCTTTATATTTCCCTCTGCTTTTCTCCAGAAGAATGAGTTTTGCTCCGTAGCCACCACAGCTGGTAATGTGCTAAGTGTCACCTGAAGCCAGCAAATCTCAGAGGCTTATTAAGGGCCCAAGGGCTCTTCAGTTAGCAGGTGGTGAATGCTGTCAGGACTGAGTCTTTTCCTTCAAGGAATGGGTTCCTTTCTGGCTCAGAGTCTGTCTAGAAATGTCTGGGAGCTAAGGCCTGGAATGGGGGTCTCACGACTCTTATCAGTGCCTATTCTGTTGTGGCTCAGCTGGTATCCCAGATGCAAGACAAAGTCCTCCTACTCTTCCCTCTTCTCTTTTCAAGTGGAAGGAAGTAGTCTCTTTTGAGGCCTGTAGCTGTGGAGCCTGGGGTTAGGGGAGGGGTGATGCCAGCAGTACCTTGGCTGCCCCAGCTTATGTTTTAGTATGCCCCATGCCCCTCCAGTACACCATCTCTGGGCCTAGTCAGTTCTAGGACTCACCTAGTATTTTCAGTCCTTATGGCCTAGAATGCCTTTCAAGTTTACTTGGCAACTCAGAGTGCTGTAGCCCACACACAGTGGTGAGGTTTGCAGGAACTCAAGTTCTAGTTTCTGGAATAGGTGATTCCCTTCTGGTTAGGGCTGTCTTTAATGCTTCCTATGTGGGTAGGCATCAGCTGAGTTTGATCCGGGTTTCCCTTCTGCTCTAAAAACACTGAGTTCAATGCCTTACAGTTGCTGTGTTCTCCCTCCCTGAACACCCAGAAATGCTCTCTGTGCCATGACTCTGCTGCTGGAAATAGGGGAGCAGTGGCATCAGTGATTCAGAACTGTTTTTTTCTGTCTCTTCAGTGCCTCTTCCAGTGATATGAAGTTGAAATCAGGTTCTATGAGTATTCACCTGATTTTGGTTCTCATGAA